>NC_080174.1:87212617-87330325 GCF_950295315.1 Erinaceus europaeus | reverse complement strand
TGCCACCACCTAGCCCCTCTTTCTTTATTTTTAAATTTCTTTTTTTTTTTTTTTTGTCCCTTTGCCTCCAGGGTTATTGCTGGGGCTTGGTGCCTGCACTATGAATCCACTGCTCCTGGAGGCCATTTTTTTCCCCTATTTTACTGGATAGGACAGAGAGAAATTGAGAGAGGAGGGGACATAGAGAGGGAGAGAGAGGGGACTGGGTGGTGGTGTACCTGGTTGAGTGCACGTGTTACTGTTTACAAGGACCCAGGTTCAAGCCCCTGGTCCCCACCTGCAGAGGGAAAGCTTTGTGAGTGGTGAAGCAGGGCTACAGGTGTCTCTCTTTCTCATCCCCTTTCTTCCCCCCCCCATTCCCTCTCGCTGTCTCATTCCAATAAATAAAGATAATAACGAATTAAAAAATCGGGTTCGGGAGTCGGGCTGTAGCGCAGCGGGTTAAGCGCAGGTGGCGCAAAGCACAAGGACAGCATAAGGATCCCGGTTCGAACCCCGGCTCCCCACCTGCAGGGGAGTCGCTTCACAGGCGGTGAAGCAGGTCTGCAGGTGTCTATCTTTCTCTCCTCCTCTCTGTCTTCCCCTCCTCTCTCCAATTCTCTCTGTCCTATCCAACAACGACAACAACGATAATAACTACAACAATAAAACAACAAGGGCAACAAAAGGGAATAAATAAATAAAAT
This sequence comes from Erinaceus europaeus, assembly GCF_950295315.1. Taxonomy (NCBI): domain Eukaryota; kingdom Metazoa; phylum Chordata; class Mammalia; order Eulipotyphla; family Erinaceidae; genus Erinaceus; species Erinaceus europaeus. The sequence goes on along the minus strand of NC_080174.1, from coordinate 87,329,639 downwards.
AAATATTTTTTTAAAAATCGGGTTCAAGCCCCCGGCTCCCCACCTGCAGGGGAGTCGCTTCACAGGCAGTGAAGCAGGTCTGCAGGTGTCTTTCTCTCTCCCTCTGTCTTCCCCTCCTCTCTCCATTTCTCTCTGTCTTAACAGTGATAACATCAGTAACAACAACAATACTAACTACAACAACAATAAACAAGGGAAACAAAGAGGGAATATATATATGTATATATAGAGAGAGAGAGAATTAAAAAATAAAAAGAGAGGAGAAAGAGCTAGAGAGGGAGAGAGACAGGGAGGCACATGCAACACTGCTCCACCCCTTGCAAAACTTTTACCCTGCAGGTGGAGACTGGGGGCTCAAACCCAGGTCCTTATACACTGTAATGTGCACTCAACCAAGTGCGCCACCTCTGTCCTTAAATCATACTTTCTCTTCTAGATTTTGAACTCATTGATGCCAAGGGCCATGTTGATTATTCCAATAATCCCAATACCTAGCACAGTGCTTCTATATTATAGAAGTCGATAAATAAATTAACTAAATGTTATATAGTAAACATGAAAAATAAATGAGTGGAATCAAGCAGAGAATACGAGCCTTGGATTCCTCCCGGGCTGCAGGTTTAGCACAGGAATCAAAGATCTTTACTTCCCTTCTCTAGCTTTCCTTTCTTTCAGGCTGCATGCTGAGGATAGTCTCTCATCTCTGATATGCTATCCCCACCAGCTTCTATCAAGGCTCTCAGCCAAGACGCCAGCAACTCTTGATTTGTGCGTATTATTGTTTTGCTCTCACACAGACTCTCCAGTTTCCTGCAGCTCCAGGGAGCCTAATCCCTGTCACTTATAGGTCAAGTCAGACACTGTTTTTCCTGAAATCTGCTCCTGAGTCTCTCATCTTTCCCAAATCGCTTCCTGGCCCATGCTCAAATCATTAGCTCGGTCCTCTCGAACCCTTTTCATCACTGGAGCCTCAAAGCAACTTTCTTCCTGTCGGAAGTGCTCCCAGTCACAGAGGCCCCCAGAGTTCTCTCCTGTCTTGGCCTCCATTACCAGAGCACTCAAAGAAAAGTGCTTGAAGCTTCACTGCATTCAGAGTAAAGGGATAAAGGGGGCTATTCACCCATCTCACACATGTGTATTGAGCAGATCCTGCTTTTGTGAATTTTACCAGTTGTAAAATTGCTACTGGTCACTAGTGGTCAAAACACACATCCTCCCTGACTCTGATGGAGCCATTGTATCTACACATGTTGGGTCATAAAAATGCCGGCTATGGAGACAACTCAGACATCGCTGAGTTTAGAGTGCGAGAGATGATTACAAAGGGACAACAAGAAACTTTGCAAGGTGATTCTGTCTTAGCACCTTGATGTGAGTCCCAAAACCTAGAGATAGACCAGGTCCCATGACATAGAGCATATGTTCGCATGTATCCATAAATTAGGGCAAAATATATACCTGAAAGCAAAAATACAAAATAGTCTGTAGTGAGTCAATATAAAGTTCATAATGAAATACTTTCTACTTTGACTTAGATACCCTCCTCACCTGCTTCCTATTATGGTTCCCTCACTCACTCCAAAGTTAACCCTATCAAAGCAAGGACTGCAAAAGCTGAATAAGGGCAAGAGACTGGCATACTTTAACAATGACTCTTTAGTCACTATCAGGCCACCCCTTCAGCTGGGGCCCTAGTTGAGGAATACTGAGATTCCCAAACAGACATGATGGGCCTAAACCGCAAATAAATCCCTCTCTCCATTATTACCAGTCACTTCTATCAGGAACAACACAACAGACTCCTTTGTGGGTCCCCATAAGACTTTGCCTTCAACTTGGATCAACAATGGTAGAGAATGTTTCATCCTCTGAAGGGAGGATGGACAACATACTCTATGCTACACCTGAGGAAGATGGGTCAATATTAGGGCAGCATGGAATGTTCCTACTCATGACCACAGAATGTGAGCTCAGATCTACAGGGATGCAGAGGTCACATAAGCTCCTAAGCTGAATATGGGCCCCAGATCACATCAAACCGATGGGGTTTACGGTCAACAACATTTATACACCTTTCCCATATTTGGGAGCTACTCTCTTCCCTGATTCGGCTTTTTGGTCCTTTTTCCAGTCATGACATCATCTCCCCAGGCAATAATTTGGATCCACCTGCATATCAGATGTCAGGCTCAGGGGGGAAAAAATAGTATAGCCACAGGCCCTTTGGAATATAACTACAATAAGCCTACTAGCTATCTACAAAATAGAGGACCCCCCCAACTTTTCATCTGCACTATTCCAGCCTTTGGGTCCATGATTGGTCAACAATTTGTTTGGCTTTGTATGTTCACTCTCTTTTCACCCAACAGGTCCTAGATGCTGGCATGATGCCGACCGACTTCCCTGGACAAACAACCCCACCAATGTGTCCTGGAGCTCTGCTTCCCCAGAGACCCCACCCTACTAGAGAAAGAGAGAGGCAGGCTGGGAGTATGGATTGACCTGTCAATGCCCATGAAGCAATTACAGAAGCCAGACCTTCAGCCTTCTGCATCCCACTGCATCCATACTCCCAGAGGGTTAAAGAATAGGAAAGCTATTAGGGGAGGGGATGGTATACAGAGTTCTGGTGGTGGGAACTGTGTAGAGTTGTACCCCTCTTATCCTATGGTTTAGTCAATGTTTCCTTTTTATAAATAAAAAAAACTAGGAAAATGCTGGCTCTGAAAAACCATGAGGGCCTGAAACATAATGATGCAAATCCAGAAGAACTACCAGAAAAAGAATTTAGGAAGCACATTGTCAGAAAAGTTGAAGAAATACAAAGCTGTCAATTTAATATGGATAAATGGACGAAGAAAGACATTCATGACTTCAAAGATGCACTTGATAGGAAAATGGAGAACTTGAAAACAGGGCTACAGGGTATAAGGGGTACTTTGAAAGCATTCCTATCTCAAACAGCAAATCAAAGTAGACTTGCCCATGTAGGGGAGAGAACATCAGAAATAGAAGATAAACTAACTCTATACTAAACTCTGACCATACTCTCTGATTTCAAAGGAGAAGGAGAAGGAGAAAAAAAAAAAGTTTAGAAAAAATGGGACAACTCTTCAAGAGATTGCAGACTCTATTAGAAATGCATACATCAGAAATACAGGAGTCTCAGTAGGAGAGAATTGAAATAAGAAAGTAGAAGTCACACTCAAAGGTATAATAGGGGAAATTTTTCCAAAAATGGGATATGATCAGTACGTAGATATATAGAAAGCAGAGACAATTTCTAAATCCAAATAAACCTACAGTAAGATAGATTATTGTGAAACTATCAAAAAGAAAAAAAAACCAAGGACAAAGAAAAAATTTACAAGCTGTCAGGGAAAAGCAAAAAGTGACTTTTGAAGGCAGCATAGTCAGATTGCATCAGATTTTTGCAAAAACCATGGAGGCCAGGAAAGAGTGGAGTGGTATATTCAAGGTTTTAAAAGACAATACAAGTTATTACTTGGTGTATTGCATCAAAGTAAAGGACTTTGGGGCTGGGGACATTCAGTAGGAGGGTCCAGATTCTGGAACATGATGGTAGAAGAGGACCTAGGAGGGGGTTAAGAGTATTATGCAGAAAACTGAGAAATGCTACACGTGTACCAACTACTGTATTTTACTGTCAATGATAAACCATGAATCCCCTCAATGAAGAAAAAAATAAAAACTATCAACCAGGCATATTTTACCCTGCAAAACTATCATTCAAATATGAAGGGACAGTCAAAGATCCTAACAGACTTTGCCATTACCATGTCTTCCTCGCAAGAATTACTGAAAGGAGTGCCACAGACAAAGAACAGTCCTGCAATCATTAAGTTCAGTTTGGCTGAATCCAAATAGTTTGTCAGATTTGTTTTCTAATCAGAACTCTTCTTCCCAGGACCATGTAAGCTGGAAGCTGCTTTTCCCTATGGTGCTACCCTCTACACTGCCAGCATCCTTCCCTGTCTTTCCTTTTCTATTTCTCTTTGAACTTGGCTCTGTGATACATACAAAAGGCTTCCAGAGTTAAAAAGACTAGGTCATAATTACAGTGTGCATGTGGAGAGAGGGGTGGTAAATTCTTTGGACTCTACTAGATAATTAAGCCCCAGGCTAAGAGGCTGGCAGAAGATTAGAGGATTTTTTTTAAACCACTTTAAAAAGAAGAAATAGTGATTTAGGGTGTTGGGTGGTAGTACAGAGGGTTAAGGGCACATGGTGTGAAGCGCAAGGACCTGTAAGGATCCCAGTTCAAGCCCCCAGCTCCCCACCTGCAGGGGAATCGCTTTACAAGAGGTGAAGCAGGTCTGCAGGTGTCTATCTTTCTCTCCCCCTCTCTGTCTTCCCCTCTTCTCTCCATTTCTCTCTGTCCTGACAATGACAACATCAATAACAATAATAACTACAACAACAATAAACACAACAAGGGCAACAAAAGGCAAAATAAATAAATATTAAAAAGAAGAGAAATAGTGATTTACATGGTTGCTGTCCTGAGGGTATTATTCTATAGCTGGTCCAGATGGATGTCATCACATCTACCCAGCCATCTACCTCCTCCTCCTCTATCATAAGGCACTGAATCTTTAAACTCCCTCCTCCTCCTCCTACCCGCTAGAGTCTATGCCTCTGAGTCTTCAGGACTGTTGCAAAGGACCACAGTCACACATTTTGATCTTCATCTAAGCTTAGATAGCTCTGGGTGACCAGTTCCTGCATTGCAGCGATGGGTCCTGGCTGGCATCTATGTGGGTCTTACAGGGATGTGGTGGCCATATCACACTCTAACTCTGTTCTGCTCCCTCATTTGCTTTCTCCTACCACTAACAAACACAGAGGGACAGGGGCAAGAATTAGGCTGACAGACTCCTTCCAAAGTCTAATTTCCTACCTCCTCCTCAATCCAATAGATATCTTAGAATCCCTTTAGAAAAGACTGGTTTATCAGTTCCAGCTATCAACCATGGGATGGCAGGGGATTGGGAGCCACAAGGTTAAAGACTGGAAATGTAACACCTTTATAAATGTTTCAATTAACCAGATAGAATTTCCTCCTTCCCTCCCTCAACCTCCAGTAGCAAAACGCAAGTGGAGAGGTGGGGGGGGGGGTGAAAAGCTGAGAGAGGGAGGGAGACCACCCTTTTTAGGGAGTAGGCCTTGTTTGCCAACACCACAGGAGTTAACTGCATGGCCCTGAGCAGTGGATGTGCCACTCTTTCAGATAAAAGGTTGGTAATTGGTCTTGACCCTGTGAACCGGCAGCCGGAGCCCTGAAATAATCACACTGCTGTCCCCATCTGCCTGTAAGCACAGCAACCCCTTTATTAGTTCCCTAAGGTCAGACAGCTGCACTCCTGCGAGCAGCAAGCCCTTTATCAGCACCTTAAATTGATCCGGTTTCCTGGAGCAATTGGCACCCTTAGCAGGTGCGAGAATCAGAAGACAGAATGACAGTGAAAAAAGAAAAAACAGAAAACGTTTAACCCCACAGAGCAGCGAGTGTGTGCACTATTCTGTCTATATCTTCTAGATACACTAAACCAGGGCTTCTAAAGAACTCAGTTATGTGTGTACTTTCATCTCTACTTCCTTGAGGAAAAAAAACAGAGTCTCAGAATTAAAAAAGAGGAATTTTTTTAAAAAGAGGAATTGGGGGGGGGAGGGTCGGGCGGTAGTGCAGCGGGTTAAGCACACGTGGCGCAAAGCACAAGATGGGTGTAAGGATCCCGGTTCAAGCCCCGGCTCCCCACCTTCAGGGGAGTCACTTCACAGGAGGTGAGGCGTGTCTGCAGGTGTCTATCTTTCTCTCTCCTCTCTGTCTTCCCCTCCCCTCTCTATTTCTCTCTGCCCTATCCAACAACAAACTACATCAACAACAATAATAACCACAATAAGGCTACAACAACAAGGGCAACAAAAGGGGGGAAAATGGCTCCAGGAGCAGTGGATTCATGATATAGGCACTGAGTCCCAGAAATAACCCTGGAGGAAAAAAAAAGAAAGGAATTTTGGACTGTGAGGTATCACAACAGTTAATAAGGCAGAGTGAAACTCTGAGGTTCCAGGTATAGTCTCCACCACCACTGTAAGCCAAAGCTGAGCAGTGCTCTCATCAAAAAGAAAGAGATTTTTTAAAATATTTTATTTTACTTTTAATTTTCTTTATAAAAAGGAAACACTGACAAAACCATAGGATAAGAGGGATACAACTCCACACCATTCCCACCACCAGAACTCCAGATCCTATATCCTCCCCTGATAGCTTTCCTATTCTTTATCCCTCTGGGAGTATGGACCCAAGGTCATTGTGGGTGCAGAAGCTGGAAGGTCTGGCTTCTGTAATTGCTTTCCCGCTGAACATGGGCATTGGCAGGTGGATCCATACTCCCAGCCTGTCCCTCTCTCTCCCTAGTGGGGCAGGGCTCTGGGGAATCAGGGCTCCAGGACACATTGGTGGGGTTGTCTGTCCAGGGAAGTCTGGTCGGCAGCATGCTAGCATCTGAAACCTGGTGGCTAAAAAGACAGTTAACATACAAAGACAAACAAATTATTGATTATTCATGAACTTAAAGGCTGGAATCCTTGCCCTCAACTTGGATCAACAATGGTAGAGAATGTTTCATCCTCTGAAGAAAGTATGGACAACATACTCTATGCTACACCTGAGGAAGATGGGTCCTGATATTGGGGCAGATTGGAACATTCCTAATCATGACCACAGAATGTGAGCTCAGGTCTACAGGGATGCAGAGGTCACATAGGCTCCTAAGCTGAATATGGGTCCCAGACCACATCAAATCAGTGGGGTTTACAGTCAATAATATTTACACCCCTTTCCCATATTTGGGAGCTACTCTCTTCCCTGATCCAGCTTTCTGGTTCTTTTTCCAGCCATGACATCACCTCCCCAGACAATAACTTGGATCCACCTGCATATCAGATTAAAGGCTCAGGGGAAAAAACAAACAAACTAGTATAGCCACAGGACCTTTGGAATATAACTAAAATATGCTTACCAGCTATCTACAAAATGGAGAGAGATTTTAATCACACAGCTAGTATATTCAAAAAAATGAATATTAATTAGAAAGACCATAAACTGATGTCTGAAACAGAAGGGATGCATTGTCTCATAATTTGAAAAATTGCAAGTCCAAAATCAAGGTGTCATCAGGGTCATAGTCTTTCTGAAGGCTGGGGTGGGGTGGGGTGAGGGTGGGAAAGACTCCTCCCTTGTGTTCTCCCTGTTGGCATTGGCTAGCAGTCCTCGGTTGTCATTGGTTTATGGAAACAACTCCAATTTCTGGCTTTTCATTTTTGCACGGTCATCTTCGTCTCGGTGTCTCTCTGTCCAATTTTCTCAGGACACTCGCTATTGGATTAGATTAAGGTCTATCTTCACCCTTAGTAGAGTTACACCAACAAAGAACTTTCCAAGTTCCTATTATTTTATTTACTTTCAAATAAGAGAATATTCATAGGCTTGGTGTCACCTTCTCTTAATATAATTTTTTTTTTGCACAAGTGCACAACTAGGAGAGGGTTTATAGTCATTTATTAAGGAAACAAGTATATTGTGCAGAGTTTCTCCCCCCCCAAAGAGGGTTTCTTTTAAGCAAAGTATGATTTACCCTGTCCATTTTTTTTTTTTCCTATTCAGTAAATATACTAATCACAGTAAGGGGAATACTGGAGGTTATTAAACACTCTATTTCCAAGAGGTAGACATCACAGACACAAAGCCTGTGCAGCAGGAAAGGCGCCAGCTGACGCTCTAGTGTGATACTTGAACGACTGACGTAATCTTGTCGGTTTGCTTATCAACTTGAATTTGGCTGGGACATTGTATATTTGCACTCACACCCAGCATTTCTCTTGCCACGTCTGCTGAGGATGTGTCGTCTGGGAAACACGCAGGATTGATGATGAAAATGTGAATTCTTGTCTAGGGTTCTGAAACGACTAACCTTACTCCACTCAACAAATATTTGTAGAACAACTATATTTAGTCAGACACTGGACTAGAGCAGTACCACTAAATGCAAACATCCAGATGGACTTATTAGAGCTGACTTTCAGATAAGCTTCACAGATAGGCTGGTCTCAGAAATAAACAATGGATGTGGTCTTGGAATGTTTGCGTCTTAGTCTGAGTTCTGATCCATTTTTGATGTGCACCAGCCAACACAAGTTTTGTGAACCTTGCTTGTGGTCACATAAGGGTTGAAAAAAAAAAAAGCTAGCCAGTCATTTTCAAATCAGATGAAAACTTGAAAATTGGTTTATGAAGCCAGGTAGTAGCACACCTGGTAGAGTTCCCACATCACTACATGCAAGGACCCCCTACCTCCATCTCCACCTGCAGGGAGGCAAAGTCTCCTTGCAGGCCATGAATCAGCCCTGCAAGGTGTCTCTCGTTCTCTCTCAATCTCTATCTCTCTCTCCCCTCCCAATTTGTCTCTGAATTTACAGTGAGCTTTGCAGGAGCATGCTAGTAAAGAAACATGTAGCTGAGCTTGAAAGTGTGCTTGCTAGAGCCAAAACAAATTGTTGGGGGTCAGGCGGTGGCACATCCAGTTAAGCGCGCACAAACTATAGTGCGCAAGGACCTGGGTTCAAGCCCCTGGTCCCCACCTGCAAGGAGAAAGCTACACGAGTGGTAAAGCAGGGCTGCAGGCGTCTCTCCGTCTCTCTCTCTCTCTTTCTCTACCCCTTCCGTCTCCATTTCTTTCTGTCTCTACCTCATAATAAACAAACAGATAAAAGCTGAGAAGCCAGCCAGGGGCAGTGAATAGTTTAGTTTATGTTTCCAAGAACCAGGCTCTGCTGAGTTCAAGATTTAACTGCAAGAATGTATTGGGAAAGGCAAGAAATAGGGGGAAAGCATTACAGAAAAGGAAAACACAGCAACCCTACAGGAAATCTGACTAAGCCAGATGCAACAGTAGGCAGCTGGGTTTCGTCATGTGTGGACATGTTAGAACACGGTGCAGAAGAAGCCATCAGGGTGATCCTGGTTGAGGATGAGGCAGTGAAAACGATTTGTCCTTCGTTAAAGGCTCCCCAGAGGGACTACTCCTCTTGAGGTACCGCCTTTTTGCTGTACGCACGAAGTGGGTTCCAGCCATTTGAAAGTGGTTCTCCAGGAAAGAGATAGGCAAGGAAGTCGCCTTGGGGAATTAGGCTGGCTTGGAATGAAAAGATAAGAGGAGTCTCTCGGTGAAATGGGCGGAACCTTGACAGTAAGGCAAGTCAGGAGTCAACAAAAACACAAACGACCACGTCATACCCTAAGGATGGGGACACCGGTTCTCAGAACTCTGGAATACATGATAGGAGCTGAAATTCACTTTGTGGGCTGGTCTGGCAAATCTGGGAGCTAGATGAACATCTAGGCATGTGAGATGGTGTGATTATTACAGGCCAGTTGAGCAAGCTGGTACTATCATCCACCCAAAGACCTCTAATTGCATCTGCTCTATTCCTGCCTTTGGGTTCTCGTTTATTAAACAGTTTGTCCTGCTTTCTATCTTAACGCCTTTCAGCCACCAAGTTGCAGATGCTACCATGACGCCATCCTGACTTCTTTGGGCAGACGACCTCACCAATGTGTCCCGAAACCTCACCTCTCTAGAGCTCTACCCCACTAGGGAAAGACAGAAACAGGCTGGACATCCATGAACATCCATGTCCAGCAGAGGAGAAATTACAGAAGCCAGAACTCCCACCTTCTGCACCCCAGGAAGAACTTAGGTCCATACTCCCAGAGAGATTAAAAAAAAAAAAAACAAGCTGGGAAGTTTCCAACAGAGGGAGTGAGAGGGACATGGAACTCTGGTGGTAGAAACTGTATGGAATTATACCCTTGTTATATTACAATCTTGTTAATCATTATTAAATCACTAATAAACATTTAAAAAAAACCAGCTCAACAGCTGGGGAAATATAAAAGTGGCAGCACAAAGGACTCAGATACAAGAGATCCAGGTTCAAGTCTAGGCACCACCAATAGCCAGAGATGAGAGAAAGAAAAGAAGGAAAGGGGAGTCGGGCTGTAGCACAGCGGGTTAAGCGCAGGTGGCGCTAAGCTCAAGGACCGGCGTCAGGATCCCGGTTGGAGCCCCCGGCTCCCCACCTGCAGGCAGGTCCCTTCACAGGCGGTAAAGCAGGTCTGCAGGTGTCTATCTTTCTCTCCCCCTCTCTGTCTTCCCTCCTCTCTCCATTTCTCTCTGTCCCATCCCACAACAATGACATCAATAATAACTACAACAATAAAACAGCAAGGGCAACAAAAAGGAATGAATAAATAAAATTAAAAATTTTTAAAAAGAGAAGAAAGAAAGAGGAAGAAAGAGAGAGAGAGAAAGATAACTGAAGGAAGAGAAGAAAGGAGGCCAGGTGGTAGCGCACCTGACTGGGTGCACATGTTACAGAGCACAAAGACCTGGGTTCAAGCTCCTGGTCCCCACCTGCAGGGGGAAAGCTTCACAAGAGAAGAAATGCTGTAGGTCGTCTCTCTCTCTCTCTCTCTCTCTCTCTCTCTCTCTCCCTCTCTCCCTCTCTCCCTCACCCTCTCTTCCCCTTTCTATATCCTTATTCCCTCTTAATTTCTATCTCTATCCAAACTAAATAAAGAAATAAAATATTTTTAAAGAGAAAGAGAGGAAGAATGGAGGGGAAATAGTTTCCCAATGCCCAATTCTTTGCATCATTATCAGAATTAAATGTGATCAGGTACAGTGTATGACACAATGTTTGGCACATGAAAATATTCAACAAAGGCTACTGGACAGTCCTATCATTACTGGAAGTTATAACAGTATTATCACACCAATAGCCAGAGATGAGAGAAAGAAAAGAAAGAAAGAAAGGAAGGAAGGAAGAAAGAAAGAAAGAGAAGAAAGAAAGAGGAAGAAAGAGAGAGAGAGAAAGAAAGATACAAGTCACAGTAGCAGAGTCTGTTTCAGGCTCTAGTTTAGGAAAGAGTTGTCTGCTCCATCACCACTGAGAATTAGAAGGGGGATCTGATCATAACAGTTCTATATAGATTGGTCTTCAAGAAAGGAATTCACGTGATGGGGAGACTGCATAATGATTCTGCAGAAAGATTTTCATGCCTAGGGCACTGAAGCACTGAGACCCCAGGTTCAAGCCCTAGCACTACCATAAACCAGAGCAGAGCAGTGCTCCCATATTCTCTCTATCTCTAAAATAAACATTTGTAAAAAGGAATTCAGGAAGTTTGGTAGTGGTGCACCTGGTTAAGCACACATAGCACTAAGCACAAGGATCCAGGTTCAAACTTCTGCTCCCCACCTGCAGGGGACGCTTCACAAATGGCAAAGCAGGTCTGCAGGTGTCTATCTTTCTCACTCCCTCTTTGTATCCCCCTCCTCTCTCAATGTCTCTTTGTCCTTTCCAATAAAACAGAAAAAATGGCTGCCAGGAGCAGTGGATTCGTAGTGCTGGTACAAAGCCCCAGCAAAAATCTTGGAGGCAAAAAGAGAGGAAAAGAAAGAAAGAAAGAAAGAAAGAAAGAAAGAAAGAAAGAAAGAAAGAAAGAAGGAGAGGAGAGGAGAGGAGAGGAGAAAGGAAGGAAGGAAGGAAGGAAGGAAGGAAGGAAGAAAGAAAGAAAGAAAGAAAGAAAGAAAGAAAGAAAGAAAGAAAGAAAGAGGAAAGACCTGACTATTATAAGAACAAAGAAACAAGAACAAGTCCGGGAGGTGGCACAATGGCTAAAGCACTAGATTCTCAAGCATGAGGTCCTTAGTTCAATCCCCGGCAGCACATGTACCAGAGTGATGTCTGGTTCTTTCTCTCTCTCCTAGCTTTATAATAAATAAATAAATAAAATCTTAAAAAAAGAGGGAGTCGGGCAATAGCTTAGCGGGTTAAGCGCATGTGGTGCAAAGCACAAGGACCAGCGGAAGGATCCCGGTTCAAGCCCTGGCTGCCCACCTGCAGGGGAGTCGCTTCACAAGTGGTGAAGTAGCTCTCTCTCCCTCTCTGTCTTCCCCTCCTCTCTCCATTTCTCTCTGTCCTATCCAACAATGACAACATTAATAACAACAGCAATAATAACCACAACAATAAAACAAGGGCAACAAAAAGGAATAAATAAATAAATACACAAAAAAATAAAAAAAGAAACAAGAACAAAATACCAGCATGAGACTGGGAGCTAGCTCACCCTGTAAAATACGTGTGTATGACCCTGGGTTCAAGCCCTTGCACCACATGGGAGCGCTGTAAACACAATCATGGGGGCAACATAGGCAGCAGAGTGGGGTTAGATGACTCTCCTCTCTACGCACTGTCTGCCTGTCCTTCTGTCTTCCCTCTGCCCCGTCCCTAAAATAAAGAAAGAAGGCCAGAGCGATTGCTTGCGTGGGAGCCTGACAGCTTTGTCATACTCAGCGACCCGTGTTAGAGCCACCCAGTCCCCATGACACTGGCACCCCTTCCTTTCTCAGTCTACAAGAAGTTGGCCCCCAAGTGGTTGAAGTCCTGGCAGTGACAACATTTTAAAAATCCACAAAAGAAGGAGAGGAGGCAGTGGAATAAAGAGTTCACTTGGATAGTGTGCTGCTTTGCATGACCCAAGCTCAACACCTGCCCTCAGCACAGTGACAAAAACAGGGCTATAGGGAGTTGGGCGGTAGCGCAGTGGGATAGGCGCAGGTGGCGCAAAGGGCAAGGACTGGCTTAAGGATCCCGGTTCGAATCCCAGGCTCCCCACCTGCAGGGGAATCGCTTCACAGGCAGAGAAGCAGGTCTGCAGGTGTCTGTCTTTCTCTCCCGTCTCTGTCTTCCCCTCCTCTCTCCACTTCTCTCTGTCCTAACAACGAGGACATCAATAACAACAATAAAATAAGGACAACAAAACAATAAATTAAAAAAAAAATAGCAGGGCTGCAGTGGTTTCTCACTCATTCCCTCTCTCCTTCTCACCTTCCCCCTTCCTCTCTCTATATCTTAAAAAGGAATGAACACGGGGCCGGGTGGTGATGCACCTGGTTAAGCACACGTGTTATAGTGTGCAAGGACCTGGGTTCAAGCCCCACCTGCAGGGGAGAAACTTCACGAGTGGTGAAGCAGTGTTGCAAGTGTGTCTCTATCTCTCTCCCTCTCTATCACCCCTTTCCTCTCAATTTCTGGCTATCTCTATCTAATAAATAAATAAAGATAATTTTAAAAAATTTTAATGGAATGAACAAATCTTTGTAGTGAGATCTCTCGCTGATGAAAGCATATATGTGCAAGGATCTGGGTACATTCTTCTGCACATTAAAAGGGGAGGGGCAAAAAAATTCCCCACTTACTAGAGTGTCCATCTTACCAAGTTCAAGGCCCCAGAAGCTTGAGCACCACTGCCCTGAAAGAAGATGGATCAGGGGGTGGTGAAACGGTACAGTGGTGTCACTTGCTCTCTATCTCCTCCTCACTCCTCTATCTGAATTTTTTCTTCAAAAAAAAAAATAGTACCAGGGAGTGATGGTTTTCCTTTTTCTTAATGTTTTATTCATTTTAGTGGGAGAGATACAGAGAGAGAGAGAGAGAGAGGGACCAGAGCACTGCTCAGCTCTGGTGTGGTGTCTTTTGTAGTGCTGGAGATTGAACCTGGGACCATGGGAGCCTCAGGCATAAAAGACATTTGCATAACCATAAAGCTGTCTCCCCAGTCCTTCAAAGTCATCTTTTCTCTCTTGTTTTCTCTTAAGTCACTGGCGCCTGAAGCAGTGTTGGACTCGTAGTAGCAAATGTGGGCAAAAGTCTTGTTAAAACAACAAGGGCAACAAAAGGAAATAAAAAAACAAATAAATATTTTAAAAAGTCTTGTTAAATGAATAAGCATGTCCCCCACGTTTCTTTTTAAAAAATAATTGTGTCTGACTGTGAGAATGTCACCACTGGATCCTCGCAAGCCCCTTGGCACTCCTTCACTATTAATCAGAGCCTGCCAATGGCAGAGGCCTGCTTCCATGCCCAATGCCAAGAGGTGTGAGAGTTTTCTGTTGCAGGGGGGTAGCATGAGAGAGGTAAATCCATGTGCAGGCTAGCTGAGACAGCAGAAAAGCTAACGCCAAAGGGATCACTTTTGATTTCTCTGAGGAAGAATGTACAAAATCAGTCATAGCAAGAAGGACAGAAGAAGCGGACAGCAGGGCCGGAGGCTGCTTTTATTTGTAGAAGCCACAGGGTCAACTTCCAGCTGGCCGGTCAAAATCTTGGCGATTACCTGCTGGGGTGAAGACGGTTCTACACAAATGACAGGCTGCCTGATTTAATAAAGGAATATTGATTCTCAAACTGATGCACCAGAGTGTTCCTTTTTAATTCGGTTTTCCTTCCATGATAGTCAAGCAAATCATTCATTCTCTGAAAAGATCCAGAAGGCCTATTTCCTCTCCCTAATACACTGATCGAGGGGTTGGGTGGTGTTGCACCTGGCTGAGCATGTGTGTTACCATTATGCCAATCAAAAGTACCAAGGTGATTATAGTCGTGTGTTATATGAGTATGATTATTTTTTAATAAGTTCAGTTAAAAAATAACAACTGGACGTGCACAAGGATCCTAGTTGGAGCCCCACGTCCTCACCTGCAGGAAAAAAAGTTTGCAAGTAGTGAAGCAGGTCTGCAGGTGTCTCTCTGTCTCTTTCCCTCTATCATCCCCTTCCCTCTTGATCTACGGCTGTCTCTATCCAATAAAGATAATTTGAAAAAAAAAAAACTGGAGTTTTCTAGCAGATCTGCAGGTGTCTTTCTCTCCCTCTCTATCTCCCTGCCTCTCTCAATTTTATTTATTTATTTACTGCCCCCCAGGGTTATCACTGGGGCTTAGTGCTGGCATGACAATTCCACTGTTTCTGGGGGCCATTTTTTCCCATTTAACTGAATAGGAGAGAGGGAAATTGAGAGAGGTGGAAAAGAGAGAAAGAGAAACACCCATGGACCTGTTCTACCGCTCGAGAAGCATCCTCCCTGCAGGTGGGGAGCCAGAGGTTTGAACCCAAGTCGGGCAGTAGCGCAGAGGCTTAAGTACACTTGGCGCGAAGCACAAGGACCGCCGTAAGGATCCCGATTCGAGCCCCCAGCACCCCATGTGCAGGGGGGTCACTTCACAGGTGGTGAAGCAGGTCTGCAGGTGTCTTTTTCTCCTCCTGTCTTCCCCTCCTCTCTCCACTTCTCTCTGTCCTATCTAACAATGACGACATCAATAACTACAACAACAATACAAAACAAGGGCAACAAAAGGCAAAATAAATAAATATTTAAAAAATATATCAAATTATAAGCATGTGAAAGTCTTCGTGACCTCCCACTGTGCCTGCATTCTGTTGCTTTTTGTTTGTTTGGTTTTAGTTGATTGATCAGTCAGTGAACATATGGGTCATTTCAAACTTCTGACAAGTGTAAATAATGTAACAAAGGTGAACCTGCACTGATCTCTTTACATGTTTATCTCTTTATTTGTTACTGGATAGAGACAAAGGAATTGAGAGGGGGATGAGAGATAGAGAGGGAAAGATACAGAGAGGCCCTCCTTCACTGCTCGTGAATCTTTCCTCCTTGCAGGTGGGGACCAGAGGCTTGAATCTGGGTCCTTGTGCACCAGGTGCGTCACTGTCCGGCCTCTTGTGCATCTATCTATCTCATCAAGTCAGTAATTTTACATATTTTTAGTAAATACCCAGAAGTGGAATTTTTTTTTTTTGAGGAATGTCTCTATCATTTTCAATAGTGGCTGTACAAAGTTATATTCCCTGCAGTGCACAAGGGTTCAGTGCACAACAGTCTTTCCATATCTTCTCCAACATTTGCTATTTCTTGCCTTTTGAATAATAGTCTGTCTCACAGGTGTGTGATGACATCTTATTATTGTTTTGCTTTGCATTTCCCTGGTAAGGACTGGCGAGATAGCCTAATGGTTATGCAAAAAAAAAAATTCATGCCTAAAGCTCTGATGTTCTAGGTTCGATCCCTAGCAACACCATAGGCGAGAGCTGAGGAATTCTCTGGTGCAAAATAAATTAATAAAATAAAGTAAGTATTTAAAAAAAAAAACATTCCAAGAGTGCATTTCCCGAGTAGTGAGAGTTCATGCGCATCTGCCTTGCAGGCACCTTTATGCCAGCGGTTCCTCTTTTCCAGAGAAGTGTCTGTTCAGATTCTCTAAAGGGCCAGCTCTAACCAACAACAAACTTGGCATCTGCATGCAGTGGACAGCCAAGGATGCCATCTGCTTAGGCATGACCGGAATGGAGGGGTTTGTCTCCTTCACCTCAGTTCCCACGGCCACAAAGGGTGCCCAGTTTACAGAAGGCACTCAATGAAAGGGTTTGAACGAATGAATGGATGAATGAATGAATGAGTTCATCTTTGACCTCTGAAGAGTGTAGGGTTGTAGAAACTACACTAGACTCAGAGATATTAGTGCCAGGAATGTCAACTACCTAGCTAAGTATCTGTCAGTACCCTTCAATTCCCCCCTCTCTGGAAAACACATATAGAAATAACCACTCTACTGGTGTAAGGATCCCAGTTTGAGCCCCCGGCTCCCCACCTTCAGGGGAATCGTTTCACAGGCAGTGAAGCAGGTCTGCAGGTGTCTCTCTTTCTCTCCCCCACTCTGTCTTCCCCTCCTCTCTCCATTTCTCTCTGTTCTATCGAACAATGAATGACATCAATGACAACAGTAATGACAACAACAAGGGCAACAAAAGAAGAAAGGGGTGGCCTCCAGGAGCAGTGGATTCATGGTGCAGGCACTGAGCTCCAGCAATAACCCTGGAGGCAAAATAAATAGGCACTCTAGTAAACCAGCAGTTAAGGGAGGTAGGCAGTAACACACCTGATTAAGCACACATATTACCAGGCTCAAGGGGGGAGGTCGAACCCCCACGCCCCACCTGCAGAGGGTCCACTTCACAAACAGTGAAGCAGGTGTGCAGGGGTCTGCTTTTCTCTCTTCCTCTCTGCCTCCCTCTCTCCTCTCAATTTCTCTCTGCTCTAAGGAATAAAATCAGGGTCTATGGAATAAAATCAGGGAAGAGAGAGAGAAAAGAGAGAGAAAAAATGGCCTCTGAAAGTGGTGGGTTCGTAGTGCCAGCACCCAACCCCATAAGAGGCAAAAACAAACAAACAAACCAGCAGTTAAATAATATGTTATGCACGTCAGAAACAGCCGGCTGCCAGATTTGTTTCTGTGACTGAATCCTTCAGTTTGCCTCTGTCCTATAGCTTTTCAAAAATGAATCTGCCTCTTGCCGCCTGTCTGACCATCAGGACTTCCTAGAGACATTCACTCTTGACTGTTTTTCAGATGCACTTCACTCCTGGTAGTCATTCCAAGAAAGATGGGAGAGATTAACAAGCAGAATATCAGAAACAGGGAATTTGCAGCAGGTAAACTCAGCAGTGATGCAATGGTTCACTGCTGAACAAGATCGCACACCAGCTTATACAAGGACATAACACAAGCACAGAGTGAAAGATCTAAGTGGTGTGTAGCATCATTTAGATACAGGAAATTTTCTGAGGTATCTCCTTGACAACCAAAGGCAGAGCAGCGGGAATGTAACCTTCTGCAGTCTGTTTCTGTCAAAACAAACTATCACTTCATTACAACCATTAGGGGAGGGGGGCGTCTGTTTTTCAGTTAAAAAAGAATTATGTTTCTTCATTAAAGCATATTGCTTCCTCAGTTTAAATGACATAGACGCAAAAACCCAGCCACATTAGAGAATCGCAGGCAAACTTCTTTTTAATCTTTATTTATTAGATAGAGACAGCCAGAAATTGAGAGGAGGGGGGCCATAGAGAGGGAGAGAGCCAGAGAGACACCTGCAGCCCTGCTTCACCACTCATGAAGCTTTCCCCTGCAGGTGGGGACCAGGGGCTTGAACCTGGGTCCTTGCACACTGTAATGTGTGTGCTTAACCAGGTGTGCCACCACCTGGCCCCTAACTTTTATTTTTTTAGATAGCACTCCAACCCCTCAATGATGAGGATACGTCAATTTCTCATTCCCTCTTTCTACTTCAGCTCTCTCTAAAGGCTTTCCATCCCCTTGGAATAAAATTCAGTGCCCTCACTCTGTAGGCAAATCCTGCTTGACCTGACCCTCATTCATCCCTGCAAACTTCTGCCCCACGGTGGCCCATGTCTCATCTGCTCTGTCAGACTGGGCTTTGAGGGGTGCCTTCCTCCTGTAACTTCACATTTGCTGAGGATTCCTCACCCAGGAATGCTCTGTACCCCGAGAGGCCTTCTTTCAAGTCCTTTGAGACATATTGCTGCTCAAGCTGTGTGAACTGGCATCATCTTCAGCTCTCTAACCCTCTTAATAGTTCTCTTTTTGCTCTCATACCATCTGACATTCCCCCCACCCCATGTGTGTGATAAATACCAAGGAGGTGGGGGAGGGGGGTGAGGACATGCTGATTCTGGGTAAGACGCAAACATAAACAAGAGGCTGTCAAGAGCATGGTCCCAGGATGGTCCAGGTCGATCCCTTTGCTCAGACGTATTCACATAGTCCAACCCCTCCTCCTCCCAAAAACGTGAAAACAGAAAGGCAAAAGCCAAAGACCTCCCCGGACTGCAGTTTGCACCCGTTGACAGCTTTCCAAAGATCACAGTAGCAGACTGAAGAACCTCATTTGCACAGAGCTGACATATGTAAAGACTGGTCTCCCATCTCTGGGCACACAAGCCTACTCCCCGTTGGGCAGCCTGACCACACAGTGCCCTGCTGGGTCAATGTCTTCTGGACTACAGTTTGGAAACCCCAGTGCATATCTGCTAGACTGGTTCTCAGTCAATGTGTAAGCCTTTATGTAAGTATTTGTAACATATTTTTTTAAATATTTATTTTATTTATTTATTCCCTTTTGTTACCCTTGTTGTTTTATTGTTGTAGTTATTATCGTTGTTGTCGTTGTTGGATAGGACAGAGAGAAATGGAGAGAGGAGGGGAAGACAGAGAAGAGGAGAGAAAGATAGACACCTGCAGACCTGCTTCACCGCCTGTGAAGCGACTCCCCTGCAGGTGGGGAGCCGGGGTTCGAACCGGGATCCTTATGCCTGTCCTTGTGCTTTGCGCCACCTGCACTTAACCCGCTGCACTACAGCCCGACTCCCCTGTAACATATTTTTTTAAACTTTATTTCTTGGATAGAGACAGCCAGAAATTGAGAGGGAAAGGGGTGATAGAGAGGGAGAGAGACAGAGAGACACCTGCAGCCTGCTTCACCACTCATGAAGTTTTCTCCCTGCAGGTGGGGACCAGGGGAGTTCAAACTGGATTCTTGCGCACTGTAACATGTGTACTCTACCAGATGTGCCATCACCCACCCCCAAAGCTATATTTTTATTTAATCTTTTAATGAGAAAGAGATATACAGAGAGAAAGATCAGAGTACCGCTCAGCTCAAGCTTATGGTAATATTGGAGACTGAATCTGGGACTTTGGAGCCCCAGGTATGACAGTCTTTTGCAGAATCTTTATGCTATCTCCCCAGCCCTACGCAACTGTTTATATATTTCCTCAGGTGCTTCTAGTTTATGCCTCATAATTAAAATGGGAGTCCCTGAAGCCAGGCACGTCACACTTGTCACCAGTTGGGTCAAGTAGACTCTTCAGATTCTTGTCAAGGAAAGTAGACACTGAGGAAGTCTCTCAGGAACTTTATTGTAAATCACACAATAGGAGAGGAGTGCCTCGCACATTCTCTCTGAAAGATGGTAGAGGGGATATTTGTGTAAAATGAGCCACAGCAGGAGAAAGCAGAAGTGGGCCTACAAAATGGATACAAGTACATCTCTGATCCCAGTAACCACTAGCTGGCTTATGGCTGGGTTGGATGCAGGTTGAGCGAACATGGCCCTGTAGAAGGGTTAGTATTAGAATGACATTATAATGAGGGCAGGCTGCTTCTGAATTCATAGCTGCCCTCCCGCATGTTGGGTCAGTCAGTTCTGGCAAGTCCATGGGAAGGTTTTTTGGTTTTGAGTGCATTGGCTTGCATCTATCTGCCTTTGCCATTAAGCTGACAACTAAAACTATTAAACTTATTCTCTGCATAGAACAACCATACAGCTGGTATTATCTCAGGATTTCTCTTTTTAATAATTTTATGGGGGCTGGGTGATGGCGCTCCTGGCTGAGTGAATGTGATACAATGAGCAAGGATCCGGGCTTGAAACCCCCCCCCCAAGTCCCCAGAGAGGGAAAAGCTTTGGAAGCAGGGATGCAGGTGTCTCTATCTCTCTCCCTCTCTCTCTTTATTTCCTCTCAATTTCTAGCTGTCTCTATTCAATAAATTAAAAAATACTACCTAAAATATATTTTTTAAAGATTTTACCAAGAAAAACTAATAACTTGATTTTGGAAATAATAATTTGCATGAGTTGTTATAATGGTATCTTTTTTTTTTTGCCTCCAGGGTTATTGCTGGGGCTCAGTGCCTGCACTATGAATCCACTGCTCCTGGAAGTTACTTTTTTCCCATTTTGTTGGGCTTGTTGTAGTTGTTATTGGATAGGACAGAGAAAAATGGAGAGAGGAGAGGAAGACAGAGAGGAAGAGAGAAAGATAGACACCTGCAGACCCGATTCACCGCTTACGAGTGACCGCCTACAGGTAGAGAACCGGGGGCTCGAACCGGGATTCATACGCCGGTCCTTGCGCTTTGCTCCAAGTGCGCTTAACCCGCTGCGCTACCGTCCGACTCCCTTTATAATGGTATCATTTTTGCCTCCCCATTGAGATGTGTGCACTTGACTCCCACCACTAAGTCTTCTTCCACCATTTTGCATTAGATCCCCAAGGCCTCTCTCTCAGCCCCTCTCCCTATCTCAGGATTTCGATGGCTTCTGTAGACCGACCCTTCCTGTAAGGAAATAGCTTACATGGGTTAAGCGCAGGTGGGATTAAGTGCAGGTGGCGCAAAGCGCAAGGACGGGCGTAAGGATCCTGGTTCGAGCCCCAAGCTCCCCACCTTCAGGGGAATCGCTTCACAGGCGGTGAAGCAGGTCTGCAGGTGTCTATCTTTCTCTCCCCCTCTCTGTTTTCCCCTCCTCTCCCCATTTCTCTCTGTCCTATCCAACAACAACGACATCAATAACAACAATAATAACTACAACAAGAATAAAAAACAAGGGCAACAAAAGGGAAAATAAATAAAATCTTTAAAAAAAAAAAAAAAGAGAAGAATCCGGCCCAATTTAGCTTCTTCCCCAGATAAATCTGAGTTGCATCCACATTGTGTCAGTCCAGACAAAATGAATTCTTGGGTCTAATCCACCTGGCAAGGAAGGCATGTATCGTTGTAAGTCCACAGACAGTGATTGTGCATGCTTCAGTAGGTCAGAAAAAGCAACTAAGCAGACAGCCATGCAATTCAGGCCAGTGTGTGAGGAAGGGGGGCAGTTCTCTAGCATTTCTATACTGTTTAGATTTGTCCTTCCTCTTCATCTTCACGGACTGTCTTTCCAATCAGGTCCAGGGCAGAAGGACTGTCTCTGTGAATACAGTTGGAAGAAGAGTTGTCACACAGCACATGCCCTGAGCTAGGGCTTCTGAGGACCTGGCAGGGAGTCTGCCATCTTGCTGTGGCTCATGACTTCTATTTGTGTGGTGGTGCCTAGAACACTGCCCACAGACGAGGCTAGCAAAGGACAAAGGACGTGAAGAACAATGGAGATAGCGTGGTCCTCAGAGTTGCCGTGTCCGACCTTTGCACCACGACTGTTGTAGGCACCTTACAGCCATGCATTATTTAATTTCCAACTTGCACTAGGTAGGCCTAGGTGGTTGGTACTAAGACCTTCACCATTCTACAGGTCAAGAGAGGTTGTGTGAGGCTTTCAATATTTCTCATGTGATTATATTAAGAGAAAATATGACTAAAGGAATTTTCATGATATGTGTTCTCTCTCTCTCTCTCTCTCTCTCTCTCTTCCTGCCTCCAGTCACTGGGGATTGGTGCAGGCACTATGAATACACCGCACATGGTGACCATTTTTCCCTTTTTTCCCTTCATTTTATTCAATAAGATAGAGAGAAATTGAGAGAGGAGGGGGAGAGAGAAAGAAAGTCAGACACCTGCAGACCTGCTTCACCACACATGAGACATCCCCACTGCAGGTGGGAAGTGGGGGGCTGAACCTGGTTCCTTGTGCTTAGTATACTTAACTAGGTAAGCTTGACTTAGTATGCTTAACTAATATGCTTAGTGTGCTTAACTAGGTAAGCTTGACTTAGTATGCTTAACTAGATGTGCCACCACCCAGCCCCCTTTAACCTCTCTATCTCTATCTATCCATCCATCCATCCATCCATCCATCCATCTATCTCTCTCACACACACACTTGTCTCCTTGTAAAAGGCTATATTTGATGGTGCAGTAATTTTACATGTGCACCAACAACTTATCTGCTGTATACCACTACTCTCCCCAGTTAAAAAAAAAAAAAAAACTCAACAATTAAAAGCATTACTAACATCTTTTTAAAAAGAGGCTATCTCTCAGTCATCAAACTGTCACAGCCTGTGGACATTAGACAAGAAGTTAGCAGAGCAGGCCAGGCTTCACACTGAACACTTTTGATTAGATTCTGCTTATACAGCCCTCAAGAAGCCACCATGTGGCAGCTGGAAAAGGAAGGTTTTGAAATTCAATCTTTTATAAAGAAATGTTGCCATCTGGTGGACAGCTGTCTACACTTAAACAAAACAAAACAAAACAAAACTGTTCTTTATCCCTCTGGGAGTTTGGACCCAGGATCATTATAGGGAGCAGAAGATCGGAATTGTGTAGAACTGTACCCTTCTTATCCTATGGTTTTTGTCAGTGTTTCCTTTTTGTAAATAAAAATTTTAAAAAGAAAGAAAGGAAGGAAGGAAGAAAGAAGAAAGGAAGAAAGAAAGGAAGGAAGGAAGGAAGAAAGGGAAAGAAAGAAAGAAAGAAAGAAAGAAAGAAAGAAAGAAAGAAAGAAAGAAAACTAGCTATGGTAGCAGGGAAGCTTGGAGGTTGAGCACCACAATTACATGTAGGGCCAAGGAGACAGCCCAGCTGTGGCATACAGGAATTGCTTGCCTAAGGTCCTAGAGGTTCCTGGTTCAAACCTAGATACCACCAGATGTCAGAACTCAGCAGTACTCTGGTCTCTGTCTGCATCTTTCTGTATCTCTCTCTCTCACACCCTCATAGTATACCAGTTCAGGTTTCATAAGATAATGTGTACCAAGCTTAGGACAGTGCTCAGCACACAGAGTACTTCATAAATGTCAGCTACAGGGGCCGGGTGGTGGCGCACCTGGTTGAGTGTACACGTTACAATGCACAAGGACCCAGGTTTGAGCCCCTGGGTCCTCACCTGCAGGGGGAAAGCTTTGCAAGTGGTGAAGCAGGGCTGCAGGTGTCTCTCTGTCTCTTTCCCTCTACTTCTCTATCTTACCCCTCCCCCTTGATTTCTGACTAGCCAATAAATAAACATTTTTAAAAAGTTAATGTCAGCTACTAGTCTTAATGTTTACTACTGAACTTGAAATAAAAACACTAGTCAAGGACAAGAGGACTCAGCAACAGAACACTTAAACAGTTGAGGCCCCAGCTGCAGTCCCTAGCACCCCAGTCTGCCAGAGCCAAGCAGTGCTCTGGTCTTGCTTATTTAAAAAATTAAAAATGAATAAATGAATAAATCATAAGCACAACAAGCTTTAGGAGGTACTTTGGGGCGTGATGTAGGAAAACACATCATGAGGAGATGTTTGATTGTACTCTGAAAGCACATTCTTGGCAAACCAACATGAAATCTTAGCAGACGAGAAAACTGAGTTAAACATTGCTTTAGAGCATCATAGAACATTGGCTAGGAATTTTGTGCAAAATACTGTTTCATCACATGGACTTGAAAAAATATATATATAGTTAACTCCTAACTATAACCTTGGGAGAACTATGGTGATCACCATGATGGGGGCGGGAAGGGGGATACAGAACCTTGGTGATAGGAGTGGTGAGGAATTACACCCCTGTTCGTTTATAATCTTTCAAATCATTATTAAATTACCAGTTAAATATATTTGTGGGGGTTGAGCGGTAGTGCAATGGGTTAAGTGCACATGGCGCAAAGCCCACTGACTGGTGTAAGGATCCCAGTTCGAGCCCCCGGCTCCCCACCTGCAGGGGGGGGGGTCGATTCACAGGCGGTGAAGCAGGTCTGCAGGTGTCTGTCTTTTTCTCCCCCTCTCTGTCTTCCCCTCCTCTCTCCATTTCTCTCTGTCCTACCCAACAACAATAACAGCAATAACAACAATAATAATAACCATAACAACGATAAATCAAGGGCAACAAAAGGGAAAAAATAGCCTTCAGGAGCAGTGGATTCATGGTACAGGCACTGAGCCCCAGCAATAACCCTGGAAGCAAATAAATAAATAAATAAAATTTAAAAATACATTTGTTAAAAATACTATTTCATCATGGACATCAAAGAAATGAAAACAAGGTCAATAATAGAAGTTAAAAAAAAAAAAAAGGACGGGTACATAGCATAATGGTTATGCAAGGAGATTTTCATGCCTAAGGCTTCAAAGTCCCAGGTTCAATCCCTCACTCCACCATAAGCCAGAGCTGAGCAGTGCTCTAGTAAAAAATAATAAACAAATAAACAATAAGAAAGACTTTCATTACTTAAAAAAAAGAAGGAAGAAAGTTTAAAAAAAACAGTAAGGAAGATAAAATGAAATGAGATATGTTCTAAGAACCAAGAGGAAAAAAGCAAGAAGAAAAGGAATCGTGATAACAAAGGCCTGGACACACTGGAAGCTGTGTGTGCTTCATATAGCCTCATTCTGCAGTCAAACAAGACAGCTTCACAGGGATGTGACTATCAGATCATCAGAGCCTGAAACTACCGCCATCCGGACTAGCATCACCCTCACCTCTGAGCTAGTGGAGAGAGCTGCTGGTGTGTGACAAAACATAGCTGAGTCAACTGAACCCCCACCCACATGCTTTCCCGATATCTCACTACAACAACATGAAGTGAAAAACAAGAAGATCTAATTCATAATAGGGAAAATGGGAGAGAAGACTAAGGCTGCCAGGAAACAGACAGCAGATGAACCTGTATCCAGACCAGTGATTTAGCAGAACAAGAAATGCTGGGATCCTGGGAGCGGGGTGGCAGCGCACCAGGTTAAGCACACATCGTGCAAAATACAAAGACCAGCGCAAGGATCCCGGCTCCCCACCTACAGGGGGAATCGCTTCACAGGCGGTGAAGCAGGTCTGCAGGTGTCTGTCTTTCTCTCTCCCTCTCTGTCTTCCCCTCCTCTCTCCATTTCTCTCTGACCTATCCAACAAGAAGAGTGGAAAAAATGGCCTCCCAGGAGCAGTGGATTCATAGTGCAGGCACCGAGCCCCAGCGATAACCCTGGATGCAACAAAAGAAAACAAATAAAACCCCAGAACTATGCCTAGTACAAGTGTCTATGGGAATACGGGATAAATATCTGTCAGATGAATAAATCATTGAAAATCTAGAGATTACAGGAATAAAAAAAACAGGGTACTCAACAAGAAAGATTCTGCAAAAATCTGCATAAAAAAGTGAAATTAGAAACCACAGTGATGCTGTCTTTGCTTCTGGGCAAAAAGCTAAGAAAGGGATTTCTGGATTCCAACTTATGGAGTATTAACATAGTAATAATGTTGTTTGCCAATATATGGATGTGACAGTCTTCACTTATTTTTTAAAATTATATTTATTTATTAGAGAGAGAAAGAGAAATTGAGAAGGAAGGGGGAGATAGAGAGGGAGAAAGACAAAGAGACACCTGCAGCCCTGCTTCACCACTCTCGAAGCTTTTCCACCTGCAGGTGGGGACTGGAGGCTCGAACCTGGGTCCTTAGGCATAGTAACATGTGCGCTCAACCAGGTGCGCCACCACCCGGTCCCAGTCTCTTCATTTACTTATGCCTAACTGTTTTCACCAGTAGTTCAAAGTCTTTAAATGTATCTTAAGTATGGTTCTTTCATTTGATGTTTTATTTCATTGTAAGCAGTATATTCGTTTCTTAGTGTTACAATTCATAGTATATGGAAGTATAATTATGTGTTGACTATTTTTTTAATTTTTAAAAAATATTTATTTATTTCCTTTTTGTTGCCTCTGTTGTTTTCTTATCATTGTTGATGTCATTATTGGATAGGACAGAGAGAAATGGAGAGAGGAGGGGAAGACAGAGAGGGGGAGAGAAAGATAGACACCTGCAGACCTGCTTCACCGGCTGTAAAGTGACTCCCCTACAGGTGGGGAGCCGGGGGCTCGAACCGGGATCCCTACGCCGGTCCTTTCACATTGCGCCACATATGTGTTGACTATTTTTAAAAAGCAATAAAGAACCAGAAGGTTCCTAGAAATGCCAGTAGCTAATCATGGACACCCCCCACCCATGTCTGAGCTTCTGTCCAGTGTATCTGACTAGCCCAAGAGAAATGACCAACAGCAAAACAGTAGCAGGGGCCAGGCAGTGGCACACAGTGGAGCACACGATGTGCAAGGACCCTGGTTCAAGCCCCTGAGCCCCACCTGCAGCAGGGAAGAAACTTCACAAGTTGTGGCACAGTTCAGCAGCTTTCTCTTTCTCTCTCCCTCACTCTCTCCTTCTTCCCCTTTGATTTCTGTCTGTCTCAAGCAAACTAATTAACCAGAAAGAAACCAATAGCAATCTGAAGGGAGACTGAAGAGCCAAGTCCCTGCATACTGCTTACTCCTGTAACTCAGAAAGCCCCGTACAGATAGAAAATGGGCTGTGTAGGCTTGGGTGGTAGCGCAGCCGGGCAAAGCTCAAGGACCGGCTTAAGGATCCCAGTTCGAGCCCCCAGCTCCCCACCTGCAGGGGAGTCGCTTCACAGGCAGTTAAGCAGGTCTGCAGGTGTCTTTCTCTCCTCCTCTCTGTCTTCCCCTCCTCTCTCCATTTCTCTCTGTCCTATCCAACAATGACTACACCACCAACAACAACAATAATAACTACAACAACAATAAAAACAAGGGCAATAAAAGGGAAAATAAAAATAAATAAAATTAATTAAAAAAAGAAAATTGACTGAGTATTGGTAAACTTCTGAGGAAAGCTTTCAACATAAAAAAAAAAAAATACAGGTTAAAAGCAAGGAAATACTAGCCTGGGAGGCTGCATAGAGGCTACAATGTCCAACTTAAAAAATGTGAGATCCCAAATTCAATTCCTGGCATGACACATGCCAGAGTGATGTTCTAGACAGATATCTCTTTCTCTTCTCCCATCTCGTGATAATATAATTTTTAAAAAATATTTATTTATTTCCTTTCGTTGCCTTTTTTTTGTTGTTGTTGTTGTAGTCGTTGCTGGATAGGACAGAGAGAAATGGAGAGAGGAGGGGAAGACAGAGGGGGGGAGAGAAAGACAGACACCTGCAGACCTGCTTCAGCATCTGTGAAGTGACTCCTCTGCAGGTGGGGAGCCAGGGGCTCGAACCAGGGTCCTTATGCCGGTCCTTGCAGTTTTTGTTCTTTATTGGGGGATTAATAATTTACAGTCCACAGTCAAATACAGTAGTTGGTACGTGTGTCACACTTCTCAGTTTTCCACATCACACTCTAACCCCCCTCTTAGGTCCTCCTCCGCCATCATGTCCCAGGACATGAACACTCACCTGGCCCCACCCCCACCCCAGACTTCTTTACTTTGGTGCAATCCACCAACTGTAGTCCAAGTTCTGCTTTGTGTTTTCCCTTCTGTTCTTATTTCTCAACTTCAAACTCATATCTTCATTAAAGATTATCACAGACAATGGGAAAAAATTCAGAAAATATATCATTAATGCCCTCACAGAGATGATAAAATATTGCATGCATAAAACTAGAATATTTATAATCCTGTTTATATAAATAAAGAATAAAAATAAACAAAGCTAAATTTTTTAAAAATAAACTGTCTGTGGGTATGTGTACTAAGGTGAGAATGGAAGCTTATTTTAAATGCCAGAAAATAAAATCAGCTGTCAGCAACAAAAGACACAAAGTTCTGCCTGAGCTTGCACAGGTCACAGGTCAAGCCCTGGTACCCGGCCCCACAGGAGAGGTGCTGTGGTGGCTCTCTCTCTCTCTCTCTCTCTCTCTCTCTCTCTCTGTAAAAAAGTGACCAGGGAGCAGTAGAATTTCACATGCACAAAGCTCAGGCTTGACAAAGTAATTTGTAACAAGCGACCTATTTTTGGGGAAAAGCATGAACCACAAAACATTTGATTTGAAATTTTTTTTATTAGTGATTTCATGATGATGGACAAGATTGTGGGGTAAGAGAGGTACAGTTGCATACAGTCCCCAGCACCAGAGTGCCCTGTCCCATCCCCTCCATTGGGAATTTCCCTATATCCCCTCCATTGGGAGTTTCACTATTCACAGATCAGAGTGTTATTAACATAATGCTAAAACACACATACATTAAACAAACCATAAAGATTATGTAGTCATACATGGCACGTACGAATCAAGACATATACAGCAGGATTCCAAATGGCTGCATATGAATAGGAAGGAAGTGGGAGTCAGAATAGGATAAAAGTGGTCTGACTGACATGGCCTTCACACTCTCCACACACAGAGACAGACACACACACACACACACACACACACACACACACACACACATACACGTTGAGTTGCATCTTTCTATTTCACTCAGTAGCTATTTCCCCTATGGTAAGTAACTTAGAATGGAATGAATTTTGTTCCTCTTACCCCACAACCTTGTCAATCATTATTAAATCACCAATAATAAATTAAAAAAAGAAGTTGAAATATAAGAAAACACAAAGCAGAACTTGGACTGGAGTTGGTGGACTGCACCAAAGTAAAAGACTCTGGGGTGGGGGTGGGAGGGTTCAGGTGGGAGGGAACATGATGGCAGAGGAGGACCTCGTGGGGGTTGAATTGTTTTGTGGAGAACTGGGAAATGTTACACATGTGCAAACTACTGTATTTTACTGTCGACTGTAAACCATGAATCTCCTAATAAAGAAGTTACAAAAAAGAAAACTTAAGTTCCTTATTTCCACCAACTCCACTAATTCAGTCTGTTAACATAAACTGAGGGAAGCGGGGGTGAGAATTCACGGCCTTGTAGTTGCTATTCTGAGTTCATAGCTTTGTGTCTTAAGTGTTACTAACAGTTTCATAGTGCACAACTAGGTATATACAAATCCCAGCTGAGAGCGCAGAGCACATGGACATTTTCCTGAGACTGAAAAATCCATAGACAAGGTTCAGAGGAATGTCAAATTTCAGGGTCTTACATAAATGTAGGGATATATTAACAATTAAGAACTGAATATTGGGTTTGCAAAGAAAAATTTCCTTAATTTCCACATCAGTTGAAAACTGAACTTCAGGAAAGTATTATGAGAGACTAGAGAAAGGGAGGGGAGAGAGAGAGAGAGAGAGAGACTAGAGGGGGGAGAGAGAAAGAGAGACTAGCATATTATTTAATTCTGCGATGGGCGATGTTGGTTATTCAACCTGCAGCCTCTCTCCCAAGCATGCTATCTCCCCAGTCCAAAAGCTGTTCCCTTTTTATTTTTTAACATTTTTATTATTTTTATTTATTGGGTAGGGATATCTGGAAATCAAGAGAATAGGAGGAAGTAGAGAGGTAGAAACAAAGAGAAACCTGCAGCACTGCTTCACCACTCACAAAGCTTTCCCCCTGCACGTGGGGAAGGGGTTGAGGGGGATCCAGGTCCTTGTGCATTGTAACATGTGCGCTCAACCAGGTACACCACCACCCAGCCCCAAGCTGTTTCCTTATAATGAAGTCTTAAAGGGTTTGGAGGTTTGGTTTGTTTGCTCTGACAACATAGTAAACACAGATGGGGTGGTACCTTCTAGGAAAAGCAATCTGGTCTCACATGGAGAGGGGTTTGGGAGAGAGACTAGATCTAGGTCTCTACTATGTTTATATTATGCATTTCATCAGTAAAGACTTGGAGTATTTAGCACCTGTACTTGAGTTACTGAACTAACAGCAGAAAAAGACACAAAACTTGGTGGAGCTATAATTTCTGGTATTATCATTCTGTCCCCAACCAAGCCCCTAATGAAATGTCCTAGAGCCTAGAATCAGAAACTCCAAAAGAGAGGCTTTTGCAATTATTGAGTGATGTTTTTAAGAAACTCTCATGATTGCCAAGGTCATAATTAATACACTATGTCGTTAATTTAAGAATGCTGATAAAGATGGTACCCTAATCTTTCTCTGTTAGGAAGGCAGAATAAGCATGCTATTATGGGGTGGAGGGCTGAACACTGGTCCCAGTGTGACCAAGCTAAGAAGAGAGAGGTCTGTGTGGTACCTCCATAGTGCGACATAATTAATATTGTGTGAAAGATTTGTAGCCAATCAGATTAAGAGTCGAGGTTAAAGGCAACATTCATTATCATTGCCAGTTTCCTGAATTCCAAGCACATTCCAGAAAAAAAAAAAGTGACCTAATATACTAATACCTTTGGCAGACTTGCAGAACAGCTTGAGTGAAGTCACCAGCACTGCACCCCCAAGTCCTTACAATGTAAATGAATAGAACGTGACCTGTGTCCCTCTAGTTTCAGAATGGGAACCAAAGTACAGTTGACACCGTAAAAATACAAAAAAAAGATAAGAGGCTCCTGGAAGCACCTGTGTGTGGTTCTGTGGGATAAGACAGAAGAAATGGTTGCATTCTTAGAATTATTGAACCTTCCAAGATACAAGAAATGGAATACTATTGGCTTGTCAGAAAAGTCACGATGCTTTTTTTTTTTTTTTTCATAAAGAAACAGGAAAAATACATCTTGGGGCCAGGTAGTGGTGTGTGTGATAAAGCACACACAATACAGTGCCCAATGATTCAGGCTCAAGCCCCTGCTCCCCACATGCAGGGGGAAAGCTTCATCAGTGGTGAAGCAGGGCTGCGGGTGTCTCTCTGTCTCCTCCCCTCTCTATCTCCCCCTCCCCCTCTCAATATTTCTCTGTCTCTATCCAATAATAAATAAATGAATAAATGTTTTTTTTAATATCTTGACTTTTCAGACACCCTAATAAGAAAAGATTGGTATATGCCTTTGGGCACAAAATGGATGGAACTCCAGGTGATTGTGCTCAATGAAATAAGTAAGGAAATAAAAGACAATTATCCGATGGTTTCACTCACACGTGGGTTATAAATGCCTAAAATAAATTAACTTACAATAGTAATAATATCCAAAATGAGTCTCAGATGGTGAAAATCCTGGTGGATGTTAGAAAGAACAAGGAGGAAAATGAAGAGTAGATAGAGGGATCTCTTTGTCGCGAGAGAGGTGGTTGAGGTGAATCTTATGTTTTTTTTTAATATTTATTGATTGATTTATTTCCTTTTTGTTGCCCTTGTTTTTATTGTTGTGGTGGTTATTGTTGTTATTGATGTTGTTGTTGTTGGATAGGACAGAGAGAAATGGAGAAAGGAGGGGAAGACAGAGAAGGGGAGAGAAAGACAGACACCTGCCGACCTACTTCACAGCCTGTGAATCGACTCCCCTGCAGGTGGGGAACCGGGGGCTAGAACTGGGATCCTCACGCAGGTCCTTGATATTTGCACCACATGGGCTTAGCCTGCTGCGCTACCACTGGACTCCCGAGGTGAATCTTGTACACCTGTATGTAGCTATGAAACTATATTCTGAAAGGAAGGGAGGAAGGAAGGAAGGAAGGAAGGAAGGAAGGAAGGAAGGAAGGAAGGAAGGGAGGGAGGGAGGGAAGGAGGGAGACAGAGAGGAAGGGAAGGAAGGAGGGAGGGAGGAAGGAAGGAAGGAAGGAAGGAAGGAAGGAAGGAAGGAAGGAAAAGAAAACTAGCAGAAGGCTCTTGCGTGACATGCATGGCGCTCACGAGAGCCTCCCGCTAGTGTTCCTCTGTGGAAAACTTTATGATGTAGAAACAACACCCCAAGGCCAGCAAGATAACCATCTGTAACAATTAGTGCTCATGATTCCAGGGCCAGGAATGGTCCCTTTTCCTGCCAAACAGACAGGAACGTGTCAAGATTTTTTATGGGGCGCTGGGGTAAACATGTAGGTTATGCTTCAATAGCAGGGAAAATTAGTAGTAATATGGTAATAGCTCCAGTCCTGCCAATTAAATCCCGAATGAGAGGCTTAAAAGGATAAATCTTTTTTTTATTTATTTCTTTATTGGGGAATTAATGTTTTACATTCAACAGTAAATACAATAGTTTGTACATGCATAACATTCCCCAGTTTCCCATATAACAATACAACCCCCACTAGGTCCTCTATTATCCTTCATGGACCTGTATTCTCCCCACCCACCCACCCCAGAGTCTTTTACTTTGGTGTGATATGCCAATTCCATTTCAGGTTCTACTTGTGTTTTCTTTTCTGATCTTGTTTTTCAACTTCTGCCTGAGAGTGAGATCATCCCATATTCATCCTTCTGGTTCTGACTTATTTCACTCAACATGATTTTTTCAAGGTCCATCCAAGATGGGCTGTAAACAGTGAAGTCACCATTTTTACAGCTGAGTAGTATTCCATTGTGTATATAGACCACAACTTGCTCAACCACTCATCTGTGGTTGGACACCTGGGTTGCTTCCAGGTTTTGGCTATTACAAATTGTGCTGCCAAGAACATATGTGTACACAGATCGTTTTGGATGGATGTGTTGGGTACAAAAGGATAAATCTATCTCCAAGTAACTTGACTCCAGAGCAAAGCTAAAGGCTGTTTATAGGGATGTGGAAATATCAGCCACGATCCATCAGAGACCTCTGGCAGTACGGAGATCAATACTCCCATTGGTAATCGGACCACACTTGACTGATAAGCACAGGAAACGATGGTCAACCTTACTAATAACCCAGGAAACAGGAAAGGAGACTACAGTCAGACGACCACAAAAGGGGTGGCCAGGGAAATGATTCAACTGGTAGAGTGTGGTGTTGTGTGCCTGAGGCTCCTGGTTTGATTCCCAATAATGCGCATAGCACCTTCTCTTATGCTCTTTGTCCCATGTAATGCCCCCATAACAAATACAATTATTATTATCATTATAATTATTATTATTGTCCTCCAGGGTTATCACTGGGGCTCAATGCCTGCACTATGAATCCACTGCTCCTGGCGGCCATGTTTCCCATTTTCTTGTTGTTGTTAATACTGTTTTTATTGCTGTTATTGTTGGATAGGACAGAGAGAATGGAGAGAGGAGGGGACGACAGAGAGGGGGAGAGAAAGACAGACACCTGCAGACCTGCTTCATTGCCTGTGAAGCGACTCCCTGCAGGTGGGGAGCCAGGGGCTCGAACAGGGATCCTCTTGCGCTTTGCCGCCATGTGCACTTAACCCACTGCATTACCGCCAGCCAGATTCAAAGGAGGTCTCGAAACTTTACATCAGGCTCAAACTGACGCTGTTGACTGGCTACAGAAGAAGGGCAAACGCTAGAAGAAGAACCGCCAGCCCCCCTCTCTCCCCCTCTATGTCTCCCCTCCTCTCTCAATTTCTCTCTGTCCTATCTGACAACAATGACATCAATAACAACAATAATAATAACCAGAACTATGATAAAAGAAAAAACAGCAAGGTGGGGGGGATGGCCTCCAGGAGCAATGGATTCGTAGTGCAGGCACCAATCAAGCAACAGCAATAACCCTGGAGGTAAAAATAAATAAATAAATAAACAAATAAATAAAAAAGAACACCCCACCCTAAGAGGACTTAGACAGACCCCCAGAGAGACTGATGGTCAGAATAGTTTTTTTTTTTTAATGAATGTACCTTATTGCATTCAAAATTTTCATGTGATATGTGATTCTCAGGGTGATCTCAGGATGGAAATACATTTCATCTCCTCTTTTTCTTTCTTTTCTTTTCTCTTCTCTTCTTTTCTTTTATTTCCTCTTCTTGCCAAAGCACTGTTCACCTCTGGTTTATGGTGATATAGAGGAATTAAACTTGGGACTTCTGATGCCTCAGGTATGAAAACCCTTTGCATGACCCTTTGCATGACCACTACGCCGTCAACTCCACCTTAGTACACATTTCCATATTTAAAAACACTGAGACCCTACAGGCCAATCTGGATACAGCAAATGGCTTTAACAGCTGGAAGGAAATACAAGCTCATCAGATCAAGCAGAGACCACAAAAGCTGGAAAAGGGAAGAGAATGGCTCACTAAATGGTGGCCTCTTTTTTCCTCTTCTCTCTCTGGGTCCTGATGGAATTGGAGTCCACAACCATCTAACCATCTTCCATTAAGATTTCTTCCCCCTGGGGTGGGGCGGTAGCGCAGCGGGTTAAGCGCAGGTGGCACAAAGCGTAAGGACAGGCATAAGCATCCCGGTTCTAGCCCCCGACTCCCCACCTGCAGGGGAGTCTCTTCACAGGTAGTGAAGCAGGTCTGCAGGTGTCTGTCTTTCTCTTTCCCTCTCTGTCTTCCCCTCCTCTCGCCATTTCTCTCTGTCCTATCCAACAACAAACGCCATCAACAACAACAATAATAACCACAACAAGGCTACAACAACAAGGGCAACAAAAAGGAAGAAAGAAAAAAAAAAGAACCTTACACCTACCCCAGTAAGGAAAGACAGAAACAGACTGGAGGGGTGAACTGATCTGCCAACGTCCATGTCTAGCAGAGAAGCAATCACAAAAGCCAGAACGCCCACCTTCTGCACCCTGAGAAGAATTTTGGTCCATACTCCCAGGGAGAAGAAATCTTTATTTATATATTTATTATATTTCTTTATTTGTTTTCCTTTTGCTGCCCTTATTGTTTTTTTTTAAATTGTTGTAGTTATTATCGTTGTTGTTATTGATGTCGTTGCTGGATAGGACAGAGAGAAATGGAGAGAGGAGGGGAAGATAGAGAAGGGAAGAGAAAGACAGACACCTGCAGACATGCTTCACCGCCTGTGAAGCGACTCCCCTGCAGGTGGGGAGCCGCAGGCTGGAACCGGGATGCTTAGGGGTCCTTGCGCTTTGCTCCAACTGCGCTTAATCCGCTGCGCTACCGCCCGACCCCTGGGGGAAGAAATCTTAATGGAAGATCGCTAGATGGCTGTGGACTCCAATTCCATCAGGACCCAGAGAGAGAAGAGGAAAAAAAGAAAGACGTTCAGAAGTAGTAATAGGTATCAGTGTGACTTAAAGAGGAAGAGAAGGCAGGACCATAGAAAAAATGGGCAAAAATATAGATAGATAGATAGATAGATAGATAGATTATTATTATAAAATAATAGTTAACTCATATCTGTGACCTTAGGAGAACCACTGCAGTTTCCAATGGAGGGAATGGGGACACAGAACTCTGGTGGTGGGGGTGGGAGAGGTGTGGAAATGTATCCATTATTTTGTAATTTTGTGAATCACTAATAAAAAAAGAAAGAAAGAAAATACCGAAATGAAAGAGGAATCCAGCCTTGTCACTAGTAGTCCTCTATTATCTTAACATTTCTAGCGAAACACTGAAACAAAAAATGAAATAATGAGCGAATAAATTAATGAAAAAAAAGCATTTAATCCCATTTTCTGAGATACTCCCATACTCTACAACAATATTTCAGATATTTTTAGAATGATGTGATGAATATTAGAGCCACAGAGATTACAGGCTTGATATTTTCCATCCTCTATAAGAACATAGCACTGAATGAAATGATGAAATGAACAGGTCTGCTAGTAGCAGGCCAGAGAGCACTGTTTTCCCTTCCCATCACAGTATAGCTCACAGAGCCACATGTCTGTGTCGGTGTAGAGACGATAGGTACACCTGTAATCTAATCATCATCTACCAGGTTGCTTCCCTTTCTAACACTGCAAAGATCTTATTTTGTTGCAGGAGGCTCTGGGATAAAGAACTAGAAATCAGAGTATCTCTACTTTAACTGCTGAATTATTTAGCCTCTGAATCCTTTGCCTATCTGGCTCAACATTCAATTCCTCCAACTTAACTCTGGAACAGAGCAAGGCCCTGGCGTTATTTGGCCCTCGTCTCTCTCACCGGTGTAGTTTACAGGAGTGAGAGTATGGATGGTAGAGACCACTCATTATGGAGGAGCAAGATTCCAAGTCCCTTCTGTGTATCTGGAGAACACCGTAGAACGAGTGAAGGGGAGAGATTTAAGGACTCTTAGAGAAGAGGAATAACATCATTGCAAGACTGGCCAGCTCCTCATGGGGCATGAGCGCTTCCACACTACGATCATCATCTCTGGCATTATGCTATTCCACTGCAGAATACTGTGCCCCAGGATGGTTCCGTAGCCCCCATGTCCACTTGGTCGATTCCAAATTATATTCCTCCATGAGGATCATTTCTGGAACCATCCGTTCCACCCCGGTTCCATGGCTGCCAGTTCTTAGCAACATCGCCCCGCCAGATATTCGTCAGGATGCGACATCAACTAAGTTCATTTCCCACGTCTACGCTCGACCGGACCTGCCAATATACGCGGATATCTTCGCCCACCCTGTCCAACGCTTGACGTCTCGTCATCCAATCTGGTCCCCTACGCCTACACTGAACTTCTCTGTTCCAGACTCTTGGAAACAGAGTTGGCAGTCAGCTGAGGTAAAGAACAAACACTTCAACACAGACCCCTGCATGCGTCAACCCGGCTTTGACCTAGCACGTTATGATTGGGCCCTCCTCAATCGCTATCGAACAGGCCATGGCCAGTGCGCCGCTATGTTCCATCGCTGGGGAGCCAGAGACGACCCGCACTGCCCCTGCGGCTCCAGACAGACTATGACCCACATAGTCAACGACTGCCACCTCTCCAGATTCAAAGGAGGTCTCGAAACTTGACATCAGGCTCAACCTGATGCTGTTGACTGGCTACGGAAGAAGGGCAAACGCTAGAAGAAGAAGAAGAGAAGAGTGGGAGGGAAAGGTGAGAGAAGTGATCTACCCCAGCTAATCCCCAGCGGTTCCTGGTTCCTCTGACACCCAGCACTTCCCTTTCTTACATGGAAACCTTGGAACCTTTTGCTTTCTCTGCACGGCAGTTTATTTTGCCCAGGACTAGTTGAATCATTCCATCTTGGGAGGATCCAGCTCGCTCTCCTCATGCAGCACCTGGAGGCTAAATAGGGAATATAGTGATAATTTTACTTATAGACAGGTGAGAATGAAGAGGAAGAGAAAGAGGAACAGGCAGGGAAAAAAAAAGGTATAAGAAATAAAAATAAGGAAGGGAAGAAGGGAGAGTCAGCATAATGTTGACCGAGAAATAGCCAGTCTGTAATACTAATATAATCAAAGGCTTGTATTTAAGAACAGGAAAATGTTCCGGTCCATTACCAAGGGACAGTCTCCAATTCATGACCTCAGGGTCAGGGTATAGAGGAGTTTTTAAAGTTAAGTCAGGAGAAACAACTAGATAACTCATCTAGAAAGGTTCTTACTGGGGGGCGGGGGGGGGGCGCACCTGGTTGAGCGCACGTATTACAATGCACAAGGACCCAGGTTCCAGCCCCCCGGTCCCCACCTGCAGAGGGAAAGCTTTATGAGTGGTGAAGCAGGGCTGCAGGTGTCTCTCTGTCTCTCTCCTTCTCTATCACCCCCTCTCCCTCAGATTTCTGGCTGTCTCTGTCCAATAAATAAAGGTAATAAATAAAAATTTTTTTTTAAAAAAGTCCTTACTTTGCCATGTATGACCTAGCAGGTTAGGCCCCAATCATACTCGGGTAAGCTTCATTACTACAGTGATTTACCCTCTTTCTCTGGCTGAAAAAATCAGCCTGGAGCTGAAGCTCCTGCAATGACAAGAAGAAGAAAAAAAAAAAAGTTCAGGCAGATAGGAAAATAATCTGGGACTGGTTCTTAGGTCTTTTTGTAGTTGATGGCAGAGCAAAATTATTTAGACAGAAGGCTGTAGTGTAGAGTCCGTTATCAAATTCAGCAGATTATCTCTTGCTTTCCAGCCACCAAATGGTTAAGTCAACTGTTTAATTTCCCCCTCAGTGTTTCAGCATGGCAGTTAGAGACAAGATTTAGTCTATCTGTCTCAAAGCAAGTCCCTCCCGTAAACTGGTACTGTCACTTTTTTCTATTACTGTAATCAGTGCTTACACTGGTAGGTACTTTAAAATGCACAGACCATATTATTCTTTTTAAATTTTTTTATATTTATTTATTCATTATCCATTTTGTTGCCCTTGTTGTTTTTTATTGTTGTAGTTATGATTGACGTCGTTCTTGTTGGATAGGACAGAGAAAAATGGAGAGAGGAGGGGAAGACAGAGAGGGGGAGAGAAAGAGAGACACCTGCAGACCTGCCTCACCACTTGTGAAGCGACTCCCCTGCAGGTGGGGAACCATGGGCTCAAACCTGGAGCCTTATGCAGGTCCTTGCGCTTGACACCACGTGCGCTTAACCCACTGTGCTAGCGCCAGGCTCCTGACCATATTATTTTTAGAGAGAAAATTTAGTGATATACAATCTAAAGAATTAATAAAATCCAGACTACAATTTGCATACTGAATTATATATATATATATATATATATATATATATATATATATATATATATATATATATATATATATACCAGGGGCGGCTGTCACACATTTTCTTTAAAGATGCAGATAAACATTTTAAGTTTTTTAGGGCATAAAGTCTCTGTGACCTGGAAATGATTCAACTCCATCATTGTAAAGCAAAGACAAACACAACAGATGGTTGTGTTTGCGCTCTAATAAATCTTTATTTGCAAAAGCAGATGCCCTGAGGTTTGTCCCTGTGAACAGAGCTGGAAAGACCCTGGTCTAAAGAAAGCCTCTCCTTCTCTTCTTATAACACAAAGAGACACATTAATAATATGAAAGGAGGGTCACTTTGAGCTATGAAGGGCATCACAACTGTCTTTAGTAATCAGCACCATAGCAGGAGACATCAAGACTAAAATCAAGAACTACAAGACTGCTCCATTTGACAGCTGTTTCCCCCAACTAGAACCCAATCAGGAACTGCTAGCAGAACTATTTGGGGTCCCATCGCTGTGAGAAGGCAATGACAGCTAATAGGGGTGATCTCACCGTGCCAGTGGTACTAGCATGCATAGAAGTCCCTCTGCCCCATAGCCTGGATATATATCCATCTGGATGACCGCCAGGCAGAAGACACATTCCCGGGGAAGATCTGAACTCGCTCTATTCATTCTGTCCTGACCTCCATCCTTTTCCCAGGTGGTGGTGAAAGGAAATCTCACAGTTTGGCCATCCACATCCTGGGATCCTGAACCAGGCTTTGATCTAGCACGTTATGATTGGGCCCTCCTCAATCGCTATCGAACAGGCCATGGCCGGTGCGCCGCTATGTTCCATCGCTGGGGAGCCAGAGACGACCCGAACTGCCCCTGCGGCTACAGACAGACTATGACCCACATAGTCAATGACTGCCACCTCTCCAGATTCAAAGGAGGTCTCGAAACTTGACATCAGGCTCAACCTGACGCTGTTGACTGGCTATGGAAGAAGGGCAGACGCTAGAAGAAGAAGCTCCCCTAGTAAGTACTGGTTGGAAAAGTGTTTTAAAAATGTGAAAAACACACAGGACTCATAGATAAGCTATATGCTCTCTGAAAAAAAAAAAAAAAGAAAAGAAAAAGAAACAAACAAAAAAATCTTTCATACAAGGGAGTCAGGCGGTAGCACAGCGAGTTAAGCGCATGTGGCGCAAAGCTCAAGGACCAGCGTAAGGATCCCAGTTGGAACCCCCGCCTCCCCACCTGCAGGGGAGTCACTTCACAGGCAGTGAAGCAGGTCTGCAGGTGTCTGTCTTTCTCTCCCCCTCTCTGTCTTCTCCTCCTCTCTCCATTTCTCTCTGTCCTATCCAACAACTATATCAATAACTACAACAATAATGACTACAACAACAAAACAAGGGCAACAAAAGGGAAAATAAATAAATATAAAAAAATTTTTCATACAATACATAAAAAGTGAGGGTTATCAGAAATCCCACCCCCAGTAAAATAACTATTAACATTTGTTGAACATCGAGGCAGGCAGACCCCCTACGACCGTGTGTGCACACATGCACACACACTTTTTTTAGAGGGAAGAAATCTATGCATTATTTTTATCGCCTGCTTTCTGTGCTCAAAAGTGCATGCAGAGTCTTCACTTGGTTACATTTAGATATGTTGATAATTTTTTTAAATTTTTGCCTCCAGGGTTATTGCTGGGGCTCAGTGCCTGCACCATGAATCCACTGCTCCTGGAAGCCATTTTTACCCCTTTTGTTGCCTTTGTTGTGGCTATTATTATGATTGTTGATGTTGTTCATGGTTGGATAGGACAGAGAGAAATAGAGAGAGGAGGGGAAGACAGAGAAGGGGAGAGAAAGACACCTGCAGACCTGCTTCACCACCTGTGTAGCAACACCCCTGCAGGTGGGGAGCTGGGGGCTCGAACTGGGATCCTTATGCCGGTCCTTGCGCTTTGCGCCACCTGCAATTAACCCGCTGTGCTACCCCCAATAAATTTTTTTTAAGATTTTATTTATTTACTAATGAGAAAGATAGGAGGAGAGAGAGAAAGAACCAGACATGTGCACCAGGGATTAAACTCATGACCTCCTGTTTGAGATTCCAATGCTTTATCCACAACGCCACCTCCCGGACCATGCTGATAAATTTTTAAAGAATTGGGAGTCGGGCGGTAGCGCAGTGGATTAAGTGCAGGTGCTGCACTGCAAAAGTGCAAGGCCTGGCCCAAGGATCCCGGTTCCAGCCCCCGGCTCCCCACCTACAGGGGAGTCACTTCATAGGTGGTGAAGCAGGTCTGCTGGTGTCTTTTTCTCCCCTCTCTGTCTTCCCCTCCTCTCTCCATTTCTCTCTGTCCTATCCAACAATGACAATAGTAATAACTACAACAATAAAACAACAAGGACAACAAAAGGGAATAAATAAATAAAAGAAGTAGTGTTTAAAATTTTTTTAAAGAATTATTTTTAGTACACCCAAGACTTTGCATCTGCCCAATTCCACTGCTTCAGTTGAATTTCTTTTGTTTCTCCTTTCTTCCTTCCTTCCTTCCTTTCTTTTACTTTTAATTTCAGATAGACACAGGGAGAGAGAGAGATAGAGAGAAGGACAAACACCATAGCACTTTCCCAGTGTTCATGAAACTTCCTCCTGGTGCTGCCATGTGGTGCTGGGGTTTGAACTCAGGACTTAGCACATAGAAAAGCAAGCACTCCACCAGGTGAGCTATCCCCTGCCCCTAACTTGGCATCTTCATTCACAGGGACTGTACTGTAAATGGAGGTACCCTCTCTCGTCTGTATGGTGCACTGCTTCTCCCAATATCCTGTCCATCCCAACCAACCTGTCCAATGATGGAAAATTTGCTGACTCTTGAATCCATCTACTTACCTTCTAGAAAACATCCAAGGACTCTTACTCTTCAGAACTAAGGGATCTATTTCATACTGAATCTGTAACCAATGACTTGAGTCAAGGCTTCAATGGAGCTCCTCCCACTCAGTCCTCGGAAGGTTCCCGTCCATTTGAAGATGGATAGGCTCACCTATTGTTCCGGAGCCCTGATTTTGATTGTTCATAGCTTCTGTCTGTAGCAATACATGTTTCAACAAGATACTTGGGGATTTCCAAAATCGTGGCTGCTTCTGCCTGACCTAACTGCTACATGGGAAGACGACAGCTTCTGACTGAGCAGAAAAACCAGTTTGTAGAACACTTATCCA
Organism: Erinaceus europaeus; assembly: GCF_950295315.1. Taxonomy (NCBI): domain Eukaryota; kingdom Metazoa; phylum Chordata; class Mammalia; order Eulipotyphla; family Erinaceidae; genus Erinaceus; species Erinaceus europaeus. The sequence goes on along the minus strand of NC_080174.1, from coordinate 87,287,799 downwards.
GGTAACCTATACAGATGGAGTTATCTCTCCATAACTTCCGGGGCAAGTTCAGACAAAGAGAGTGGCCATGTGCACCAGGACAAGTCAAATCCTCAGGGAGCAAAACTGATAGCCCAGAAAACTCATTCTGAAGTCTACAGAAAATTGGTCATGAGGGGCCGGTTGGTGGTGCACCTAGTTGAGCGCACATGTTACAATGCTTAAGGACCCAGCTTCAAGCCTCTGGTCCCCACTTCCAATGGGAAAGCTTTGCAACTGGTGAAGCAGTGCTGTAGGCGTCTCTCTGTCTCTCTCCCTCTCTATCTCCTCCTCCCCTCTCAGTTTCTCTCTGTCTCTATCCAATAAATAAAGATTTTAAAATTTTTTAAAAAGAGAAAAGGAAACTGGTCACACACAGTCTGATTTGATGGAGTTTCTTTCTTTTTTCTATTCTTTACTTTTTTCTTTTGCCTCCAGGATTATCACTGGGGTTCAGTGCCTACACTCTGAATCCACTGCTCCTGGAGGCCATTTTTTCCCCATTGTTGCTGCTGTTATTGTTATTGTTGTTGCTGGATAGGACAGAGAGAAATTGAGAGAGGAAGGGGGAGATAGAGAGGGGTAGAGAAAGATAGACACTTGCAGACCTGCTTCACCACTTGTGAAGCGACCCCCCTGTAGGTGGGGAGCCAGGGGCTTGAACCAAGACCCTTTTGCAGGTCCTTGTGCTTCAAACTATGTGAGCTTAACCCGCTGTGCTACCACCCTGCCCCCTTGATGTTACACCTTTATTATATCTTTCTTCATCCATTTCTTCCTGACCTGTGCTTTTGTTAGGGTGTTACTAGTGGATATTGGATATAAGCTTACAGAAGCCAAACTTCACATAGGAATTGCAATAGGTTTTCTTTGTTATTGTTTTGTACAGGTGAAGGGGAGACAGACTAGACAAGAACACTGCTCTGCCACTTACAGAGGTTTGTTTGTTCATTTTGCATTTGTGTGTGGTGCCAGGTATAGAACCCAGTCTCATGCTTGATAGGCATACATTCTACCAGTGAGCTATTATTCCAGTTCCAGTTACAACTAATTTTAAGATTCATGTATTTATTTATTTATGAGAGAATGGAAGAGATAAAGAGAGAGGGAGGAAGTGGAGAGAGAAGCAGAGAGAGAGAGAACGAACCAGAGCATCACTTTGGCACATGTGACCATGGGATTGAACTCTAGACCTTATGCTTGAGAGTTCAACATTTTAACTACTGTGCCATCTCCCTGACTTCCATGGAATGCCTTGGTGGCTCTGTAATTTTTTTTATTTACTAATTTATCTTTCATTGCCACAAGGACTTGGTGTCTACAAAACAAATCCAGTTCTCACAGCAGACTTTTTCTTTCTTTGCTTGATAGACAGGTAGAAAAACTGAGAGGGGGGTGGGAGAAAGAGAGAGACAGACAGACAGACAGACAGAGAAAGCCAGAGAGAGAGAGAGAAACCCCACAGCTCATGAAGTTTCTGCTCGTGAAGTTTCCCTCCCACCTGCAGTTCCTTGCACATGGTAATGTGAGGGCTAAACCTGGGTCACCACTATCTGGCCTCTGTTGTTTTGTTTTCTTTTAATATCAGCCAGAGTACTGCATATAATGAAGTCAAGAATTGAACTTTGAAACTCTAAGCCTCAGGCTTGAAAATCTTTTGTATAACTGTTATTCTACCTGCCTGGCCTATGGTTTATTTTCAAAATAAGCTGTCCTGAGTCATAAGACCCTTTCTTTTGCTCACTTTATGAAATATTGCAGAAAATGCCATCTTGTAAAAAAGTATTTGATTTAAAAGATGAGTTAATAGTTCACCTAGATAGTGCACCTCTCTTGCTCACAACCAATGTTCAAGCCCAGTCCTTACTGCACTGGAAGAAGCTGTCTCTCTCCCTCCTCTGTTTCTGCCTTTATTTTTAGTTGTTATGAATAGTTTGTTACAAGATTACAATGTATATTTCCACACCACACTTAACATCTAAGTTCTGCATCTCTACCCTCCCACCTCCCATAGAATACACCATAATTCTCATAAGTCTCATAAACAGTTTGCTTGCTTCTGTTTTCTTTGGATTTTTTTTTTTGAAAGTTCATGTAAATCAGACCTTTAGATTCCATATACGAGTGAAACTATTTGGTCATTGTCTTTCATCTTTTTACTTCTTTCGCTAAATATAATCACCTCCAGTTCCACTCATTTTGTCCCAAAGAACAGAATATCATATTTTTTAATTGCAGAGAAGTATTCCATGGAGTATATATCACATAATTTCTCCATCCAGTCATCTATGGATGGGCATTCAGGCTGCTTCCACCCTTTGGCTGTTGTGAATAATGCAGCTGTGAACACAGGGGTGAATGTGCCCCTTCTAATTAGTGCTTGAGTGGCAAACGCTAGAAGAAGAAGAAGTGCTTGAGTGTCCACTGGATAAAAAAGTGCTATTGCTGGGTCATAAGGTGATTCCGTTTTTATTTGCTTAAGGACTGTCCGTACAGTCTTCCAGAGAGGCTGTCTTCCAGTCTGCATTCCCAGCGGCAGCGGAGAAGAGTTCTCCTTTCTCCACAGCCTCTCCCACACCCATCATTTCCTGGTTTGTTGATGGAAGCCATCCTCTCCGGTGTGAGATGGGATCTCAGCATAGTTTGAATTTGCATTTCTCTAATGAGAAGTGAAGTGGAGTATTTCTTCATGTGTCTGTCTCTGTCTGAAAAAAAGTTGACCCTGACTAGTGAAGTCCTGGTAATTACGAAAAAAAAATGGATTTCCATAAATTGGATCTTTAGATACCAGTATCTTTACAATTCCTTTATTTATTTATTTTGCCACTGGGTTTACCACTGGGTCTCAGTGTCTACATGATGAATTCATGACTTTCAATGGCCATTTTTTGTGGTTGAGTTTTTTTCTTTGTTTGTTTCCGATTTTTCATAGGTACAGAGAAATAATGGGGTGGGGTAAGGAGGACAGAAAGACAGACACTTGCAGCATTGCTCCACTGGAGAAAGAAAAAAAAAAAAAAAAAAGGAAATTACAAAGGTAGGCCAGGGACTTAACTCATTGGCAGAGTGCCTGCTTTGCATATGTGAGGGACTGGATTGAATCTGGTACAAAGACACATCCAAAATAATAATAATAATAATAAGGCTATAGCGTATAAAGGTAGCATGTAACCAAAAATATTTCAAGTGCTACATAGTAGACTAGGAGCTTGACCTTCCTGGGCTGGGCTGTATATTCCCGTTAGAACTGTAAACCCAAGTGCAACGTAGATTAAACCTGCCTAGAGTGTGTACTGTGTGGTGCCTCTCCCAGGACCCTTTGTTCAGGGACAATGCATCTATTTCCAGGCTGCTGGGAAGATTGGTTCCTGTACCTATCATTGAACTTTGCCCTCAGCCTTCTGTTTTACCCATTGCTTTGGCCAGGAAGGTATTTGGAGATATAAAAGCCCAGTTCCCTCTGGATTCTATTGGGTTGAACTCTAAAGAGAGACTTAATTGCCCATCCCCAGGACTGCAGGATTGCAGGCTTGGCTGATCTCAGGGTGAGAAGCAACTTCTCCCTCTGCGCAAACCTACATGTGCCTACTTTTAGCCAGGGGCCAATTTCCTTCTTCATGCAAGGAATGTTTCCGAGCAGGGTCAGTCTCAGCTGTGTCTAAACTCACAGCTTGTGTGTATCGCTCTGTGTCAGAACTGAACCCAGGTCTCCTGGCTCACCTTTTGTTAAAAATCCTCATTCTCAGTTATCCAGCCAATCTCTATATGATTCTTCTTTTACTAGTGATTTAACAGAGACTTAAAAAATTCTAAGATAACAGGGGCACAGTTCCACACCGTTCCTACCATCAGAATTCCGTGTTCCCGTTCTCTCCATTGGGAATGACATTAGTTCTCCCAAGATCACAGAGATGGGTTGACTATTATTTCTATAAAAATAGTCATATGACTATTATTTCTATATATATTTCTACATTTTCCCCTTATAGTCCTGCCTTCTCTTCCTTTCTTTTTTGTTATTTTAATTTTACTAGTGACTTAATATTGATTTACAAAATTATAAGATAATAGGGGTATAATTCCATACTGTTCCCACCACTAGAGTTCTGTACCCCCATTCCTTCCACTGGAAGCTGCAGTAGTTCTCCCAAGGTTACAGATATGGGCTATTATTTCTATAAGTATCTGTATATATATATTTTCCCCTTTTTATGGTCTCATTTTTTTCATGGTCACACCTACACCTATTACTACTTCTGAATGGCCTTCTTTCTTTTCCTCTTCTCTTTCTGGGTCCTGATGGAGTTGGAGTTCAGAGCCCTCTAGTCATCTTCCCTTTATCATTTTTTCCCCTCTAGGATTATGGACCAAAAATAATTTTTGGGGTGCAGAAGATGGGAGTTCTGACTTCTGTAAATGCATCTCTACTGGGCTTGGACTTTGGCAATTTGATCCACATGCCCATCCTGTTTCTATCTTTTCCAGTGGGGTAAGGCTTTGGAGAGGTGAAGTTCCAGGACATATTGGTGAGGTCGTCTGCTCTGGGAAGTCATCTGTAACTTGGTGGCTAAAAGGCAGTAGATATAAAGCAGGAAAAAATGATTAATGAATAGGAGCCAAAAAGTAGGAATAGAGGGAGTCAGGCGGTAGTGCAGCGGGTTATGCGCACAAAAACAGGCCTAAGGATCCCTGTTCGAGCCTGCAGGGGGGTCGCTTTCACAGGCGGTGAAGCAGGTCTGCAGGTGTCTACCTTTCTCTCCCCCTCTCTGTCTTCCCCTCCTCTCTCCATTTCTCTCTGTCCTATCTAACAACTATGACATCAGTCACAACAATAATAACTACACCACCACCACCAACAACAAAAAACTAGGGCAACAAAAGGGAAAATAAATAAATAAAATCTTATAAAGAAAAGTAGGAATAGAGTAGATGAGAATAGGGGTCTTAGGGTTGAAAGAAGCTACGAAGTCTATTTGAGGTATGTTCCAAGGGCCCCATGAAAGTGACCAGTGATGGAGAGAGAACCTCGCCCTCAATGTGGAGCAACAATGACAGGGGCTGGTCTGCACTGCCAGCCCACTCTGCCACTCAAAGAAGACAAGTCCTGAAGTGAGTGCAGCCTAGAATGTTCCTAGCTATGACTATGGGCTGTGAGCTCACACTAACAGGGAGGATCTCAGAGGCTACACAGGCTCCTGTGCTAAATATGAATAGATGCGGGCCCTAGGTCAGATCGATAGGTATTTATAAGGGTCAATGGTATTTATATACTTTCCTCATGTTTGGGAGCTACTCTCTGCCCTACTCCAGATTTTTGCCCTATTCTGACACCATCTTCCAGGACAATATTTCTAGTCCAACTGCATGTTAGTTATTAGTCTTAGGCAAAAATTACTAAAGTCATGGGCCCCTTGGAACATACCTAAAATAGACTTCCTAGCTTCTTCCCACACGAAGACCCCTAGTTTCATTGGCTATATTCCTACCTTTGGGTTCCTGCTTATTAAACAATTTGTCCTGCTTTATATCTTACCACCTTACCTTTCAGCCACCAAGTTGCAGATACTAGTATGAATCTATCCTGACTTCCCTGGGCAGACAACCTCACCAATGTGTCCTGGAACTTCTCCCCAGAGCCCTACCCCAGCAGGGAAAGACGGAAACAGGCTGGGGGCGTGGATCCACCTGCCAACACCCATGTCCAGCAGAGAAGCAGTTACAGAAGCCAGGCCTCCCACCTTCTGCATCCCACAATGAATTTTGGGCCAGACTCCCAGAGAGGGAAAAAGAATAGGGAAGCTTCCAATGGACGGGATGGGATATGGAACTCTGGTGGTGGGAACTATATGGAATTGTGCCCCTGATATCTTACAGTCTTGTTCATGATTATGAAATCACTAATAAATACTCTGTATTCCTCAGTTGCTGTCAATAGATGGGATGGGAGAGCAGAGGGTAGGGACATTAATTCCTAGACATCTCCAGCTGTCTGGGTCACTGACTAGTGAAATCCTGCAGCTGAGGGTGTGCTGACAAAGTGCAGATATTGGCAGTGGGGATGAAGATACACCTGGAGTCAGTGTGCACAAAGCAGTTACTGGAGTCAAGCATGTACTTGAACGTGATCTAGGGCAAGAAGGTGATGACTTCATGGGTGACATCACTAACAACATGGGCAACATATGTCAAATAACAAAAGTAATTCAGTAAAAACATAAGTGTAAAAGATCATATAAGAGACACAGAGATAAGCAGATGGAATGGAAAGGAGTAGAGTTTGGACACATCAGCAAAATAGGAAGAACACTAGAGCCAAGGGCAGGGGTAAATGCACAAAGACTAGGGTCAAGACCTTGGGTTTAGGGGCCAGGCGGTGGCACACCTGGTTTAGTGTTCACTTTACAGTGTGTAAAGATCCAGGTTCAAGCCCCCTGGTCCCCACCTTCAGGGAGAAAGTTTGGCAAGTAAAGCAGGGTCGCAGGTGTCTCTCTGTCTCTTTCCTTCTCTCTCTCTCCCTTCCCTCTCTGACTTTCTCTCTGTCTCTATCCAATAATAAATAAGTAAATTATTGTCATGGGTTTAAATTCTGATTGCCACTTTCAGGCAGTAGGATTTAACCTCCCTGCACCTACCTAGCAGGGTTGTTGGAAGAGTTTTATAAAGAGTTATAAAAAGGCACTCATAGCAACATCTGCCATATAAGCACTAGGAAATTCTATTTTATTATTTTTTTATTTCTAAAATGGAGATATTGACAAGACCATAGGATAAGAGGGGTACAATTCCACACAATTCCCACTACCAGAATTCCGTATCCAATCCCCTTCTTTGATAGCTTCCCTATTCTTTATCTCTCTGGCAGCATGGACCCAAGATCATTATGGGGTGCAGAAGGTAGGAGGTCTGACTTCTGGAATTGCTTCCCCACTGGACATGGGCATTGGCAGGTCGACCCATACTCCCAGCACTAGGAAATTTTTAAATCTTATTATTCCTTCTGTTAACTAGAATTTGTGCTTCTCAAGTTCTCTGTAGTATTTTATTTTCACTCTGTTATAGGCTGATGCTTTTATACAACACAATAAACACAAAATGAGCAATGAGAAGAGGGGAACACAGGTAAAACACAAGGGTCATTTTTGTTATTTGATTCAAGAAGCAGAAAATTACTCAAACTACTATAAAAGTTCCCGCATCCTCATCTTTAATTTCCTTCCCCCTTCCATCTTTAATTTCTGTACTGATCCCATGACAGATGAGTAATAGTTCCCAGTCCATCACCACTATTCACACGTTGAATAGCACAGAATTAAAAAGAGAAGAAAAGAAAAGAAAATCGGGGTCAGGTGGTGGCATACCTGGTTAAGTGCACACGTTACCATACACAAGGACCCAGGTTTAAGCCCCTGGTCCCTACCTGCAGCAGGAAAGCTTCACGAGTGGTGATGCAGGGCTGTGGGTGTCTCTGTGCCTCTGTTGTTCTGTTTATCCTCCCCTCTCAATTTCTGTCTGTATCCAATAAGAAACAAAAAGATTAATAAATAATAAAAATAATTAGAAAAAAACTTCCATTAGTCCCTAAAGTTCTGGGAGCCTCTGTTTCCCAGTACTTGTAGGAGATGACATATATGAAAGTTTTTACTAAATTAAAAAGTTGCCCCGAAAAGAACTCAGTGGTAGGATTGTAGGATTCTGTAGTTAACGGCCAAAAGACACAGATCCCAGTGTGGATTGTCTCACTCCCTGTCGGTGCGAGGCTGTACTTTTAGGGTGTCTCCTTTCAATTGCAGGAGTCTGTGAATCACCTATAGCAATTCTTACCCCTATAGAGAGCAGGAAATAAAAGAAATAAAAGGGCTCTCTTGTCAGGCTGTGGCTTGCACCCCAACAGTCACTGCCATCCACTGCTAAGACCAGACTTGTGGGGCAAGGCATTCAACCAACATCCTCTACCTATAGCATCCTTTCTGCAACTTGTCCAAATGACTCAAAGAGAATGAACGATACTTCCATGGGGTTCAGGGGTAAGTAAGGGTGGAGATAATGGTCTCACCTGCAGTTCTTGGCTCCTAGTATCCCTGGACCTCATTTCTCTTCAGCTGATGAAACTCAGCACACAAACATCTCCCTGGCCCACACTTTCAGATTCCATTTCACCTGTGGACTCTGCTCATACTGGTTCTAATGACCTACTTTGGCCTCAAACCCCCCCCCTTAATCTCTCTCTCTCTCTCTCTCTCTCTCTCTCTCCCCACCCAGTCAAATAAGAATGGATCCATGGCTAAGGATACACAGTAAGTTTGCCGAGTGGTAAGATTTCAACCTGTCAACTTTTCTGAACTCTTTCAGGACTTCTGATGAGTACTATCTGATTTTTTTTTTTTTTATCTCTGTAACTTCAAGATCACCTTTGTTGCCGTGCTTGGTTCAATGACCATCCGGCAGGAAGAGTTCAGTCCATTGCATGACTGACTGTATGTAAGAAAAAGTAGAAGTTTGGAAGTCTCCTCTCCAAACAACGGGACTCATCCAGACCAGAGTTCATCCAGAAAAGTACAACTGAATTCATTTAAGTCATTCCACAGAGTCTTGCTGGAGACTGGCCACTGGGATTAAACATTTTTCACGAGTGAGGTGGAGGGGGAGAGTCATGATAGGTGAAAATACTTAATTTTTTTATTAGCTTCTTTATTGGGGGATTCATGGTTTACAGTTGACAGTAAAATACAATAGTTTGTACATGTATAACATTTTCACATAACAATTCAACCCCCACTAAGTCCTCCTGTTCCAGGACCTGAACCCTTCCCCACCCCAGAGACTTTGACCTTGATGCAGTATACCAACTCCAGTCTCCTACACTCTAAACTCAACCATCCTTGGTTCTGTCTCCACTCGCTGGGAAAGGAAAAAAACAAAATTTCTCCGTGGCCCCAGGGCCCTTTAAATTTTACCATGACTGTTTTCTTAAGCAGTTCCTGGAGCTGAGCCTAACTTTGTGTGTGAGTGTGTACGTGTGTTGGGTGGGTGGGCAGGTGGGTGGCAGCGCTCAGATCTGCAGCCCAGGGGGGCGGCTGGCACGGGGCTAAGGTGCAAAGCAAGGGGACCCGCGACAAGTGGGGGGTCGTGAAGGGTTGGGGGGCTGGTGGTGGAGGTGGCAAGTCCTCGTAGCCGGTCGGGGGTCTCGGTAGATTCTAATGGTTGGTGTGGGAGGCCAGAGGTCTGCGGAGCTGAGCAGCCCCCGGCCGGCCGGTCCTTTCTGCTGGCCTGGTGTCTGAGCCCCGGGGAGGGCCGGCGCTGGAGGAAGGAGACCCAGGGCCCCCGCCCTGCCGGTCGGGCCGTGCGCCCCGCCTACCCGGAGCGAGGCGGAGCCGGCGCCCAGAGCCGCGGCTGCAGCAGGAGGGGAGGTCGGAGCCGGGTCCCGGAGCCGAGACGAGACACCGAGCGCGGCGGGCGGCGCGGGCAGCGCAGGCGAGTGAGCGGGGCGGCGGGGACCGGGGCGGCGGGGACCCGGGCGCAGCGCTCCGCGGGGTGGTGGTGGGGGGTGCAGGGCCTCCCGGTTCCCTGTGCCGGGAAGCGAGATGGAGAGAGGAAAGGAAGGAGGGAAAGGAGGAGGGAGGGTGGGAACGGAAGAGGGACGGAAAGGAAAGGAGGGAAGGGGAGGGAAAAGAAGGGAAGGGAAAAAGAAAGAAAGGGAAGGGAAAGAAAAGGAGGGAAGGAAGGAGGAAGAGAAGGAAGGAAGAATGGAAAGAAGGCGGGAGGGAGAAAGGAAGAATCGAAAAAGGGAAGGAAGGAGGAAAGGAAAAAAGGAAGAAGGGAAGGAAGGAAGGGAGAAGGGAAAGAAGGAAAGGAAGAAAGGAAGGAGGGAGGTTAAAACTGAAGGAAGGAGGGAAGACTATGCCTGAGGGCGGGACTGACTGGGGCAGGGCCCGGGGGACCCCGATATCGACTTCCGGGGTGCCCTCGATAGGGGGCGACGGCGCGGGGCGCGGGGCGCGGGGCGCGGGGATGGGCCTGCTTCTGGGGGCGGCCGGCCGCCACATTTTCTCCCTCTCTCTCCCTATCTCCCCTCCCTCTCTCCCCCTCCCCTCCCTCTCTCCCTCTCTCCCCCTCCCTCTCTCCCTCTCCCCCTCCCCTCCCTCTTTCCCTCTCTCCCCTCCCCTCCCTCTCTCCCTCTCCCCCTCCCCTCCCTCTTTCCCTCTCTCCCCTCCCCTCCCTCTCTCCCCTCCCTCTCTCCCTCTCTCCCCCTCCCCTCCCTCTCTCCCTCTCTCCCCCTCCCCTCCCTCTCTCCCTCTCTCCATTCTCTCTTTTTCTCTCTCTCCCTCTCCCTTACTTTCTTCCTCTCTTCCCAGAGAACCGCTGGAGGCTAAGCAGCCGGGAGCGGAGACAGGACCTGGGGGTGACTTGAGGGTGGGGGAGAGAGTTTGGCATGGGGGTCACCCAGCTGGAGAGAGCTCGGATCCCACGTGACCTTAGGCCAGGGAGCCCCCTCAGCCCACCCATCCCGGCCCTGCTTTAATGGTGTTCTGGGAGGATGAAGACACCAACGTGGGTCAGTGGTTTTTTTTTTTTTTTTTTTTTCCAAAAGTCTTTTTGTGAACATTTCATGCCTGGATAAGAGGTGTCTTTTCAAACATTTTTCACGCAGGCCGGGCCAATGAAACTAGTTTTTTAAAATTATTATTTTTTACTAGGAATTAAATACTGATTTACAGAATTAGAAGGCAAAAGGAATATAATGCCGCCCTTTTCCCACCATCAGAGTTCTGTATCCCCATTGAAGCTACAGAAGTTCTCCCAAAGTTGCAGATAAGGGTTAACTATTATTTCTACATATATATACTAATATATATATATATATATATATATATATATATATATATATATGTATGTATATACCCATTTTCCCCCTCATGGCCCCCTATGAGGCCGGTTTGGAAACTTGCCTTGTTTCTGTGTTTGTGCTTTGTGAATTGACTGGCGCCATTCACAGCTATTTCGACTGACTAGGAACTCTAGCTTCTCTGCAGTCCAGTCATCAGTGGAGATGACTCTCAGGGCCCATGGGCATCCGAGGGGAGGGACTGCCTAGGCCTGTCATCTTGCAGTTGCCCTCCTATATAGAAACTAGTTGCTTGGAGAAGAAAACAGCTCAAAACCTTGGCAAAGGGAGGTCCCCTGCAACCACGTGTCAGGGCACGTTCGGTGGCAACCACCCGGGAATTTATTAGACTCGGTGCAGTTGGGCAAACTTCACATGATTAACTAACTTCCTTCCTATGGTTTATTTCCTCACCCTGCCCACCCCCCTTGCTGTCTTTGCTGGACACTGTTTATGAAAGTTTCCGGCGGTGGTGGGGGCGGTGGTGCCTCGGTCTGAGCAGACTGTCTTTTAATGCGTCTTGTGGCCATTGTCTGAGGCAGGGTCTGTGTGTCTTCTCTGCTGCAGAAGCGGGAGTTTGGGTTTGTGGGGAAGAGCTGGTCCCCACGCTGCTGCTGCACCTTGTTCCTGGTGTAAATCATCTAGGATGGTGGCAGCTCTCACCTGGGACAGCCAGGAAGGGAGGGGCTGCTGGGTGAATGCGGCTGGGCTTTAAGATTGCCAAAACAATCGGAGAGAAGTAAGGAACTGTTCTGAGTTTTTTAAAAGACAACCGACAGTGCTTATTTGCAACCCCCTTTGTAAATAAACGTATCACACACGCACAAACACACACTTTTTTTTTAAGCAATCAAAGATTTTACAGGGACTTCAAGGATCAAAAGACTTTTAGATCAAATGTTTGTTCCTGTTGACTTTTCTAACAGTCCACTAGTACTAAGAAAGCCCTGGTTTAAATCCACAAACTCCTAAACAGTCCAAAGACTGTGCTTTTAGACCACACATATACATACATACATATATATATATATATATATATATATGAATTCAGTCATGTATTTATTGTATTCAACCCTGATAATTCTGTAAGCACTAAACCAGAACAGAATTTGGATCTGTGTAGAAATGTGTATGTGTATCACAGAAACCAAAGACGATATATATTACAAAAAAAAAAGAAGAAGAAGAAGAAAGTTACGTATAGTAACTTTTTTCCAGCCTTTTTGGAAAGACTAGCTTCCTAGCAGTGCGTCCTTGCTGAAGGACATGGGAAGTTTGTCAAGTGTGACAGCAAAGAGCTTGATAGTCAAAACACTGGCAGAAAGTAATAACGATTGTTTTCTGTATTGAAAACCTCTGAGTGAAAAGAACATTTTCAAACTTGGAATGACAGCACTGATTGTGTTAACCTTGTATAAGGTATTGTTTCTTTAAGTTTTACATGAATATGCTCACTTAAGCTTAACTAGAAAGGCAGATTTTTCTTCCTTTCTCTGATTTGTTTAAGAGAAGTTTTCAGTGCCTTGAGATGTGAAATACCTGGATAGGAATACTGTTACCTAAACTTTGTCAAATATGACTTGTGAAATGGAGGTGATAGTGGTTTCTCTCTTTAAGGTTTTGTGAAAGTATATGAAACAAATTTTAGAAAGCACTTGACAGCACCCAATAGAGAATTAATGTTCAAAATTATTATTTTATTTGCCTAGTTTGCTCTAGCAATAAATGTTGTCTAAATTCTAGTATGTTGACTAGGCTCTTCTAGATATAGTAGATCAATTTTACATTCTAAAGGAGCACACACTTCTCTATATAGTGTATCAATACACGTTGTGTTTCTACCTCAGTAGGATGAATAATTATGATCAATACATTTAATTTGCTCTCAGTGCTGAAATTATACTACTTTTTTGAGTCTGAAATACTTCATTAATCATTTTTTAAAAAGACAATCTATATTTCAGATAGTTGTATTTATTAGTCCTGAGTAGGAGATTAAACCAGGAAGAGAACTCTTGCTTGTCTTTGACTGAATATGATTTTTAAATCAAGTACTAAAAATAAAAAAAAAAGGTGACCCAAGAGTATCCAGCTATTTACTTTTGCATGTAGCAACATCAAGTGCCAACAGATAAGATGGGATAAGGGCTTGAAACTGATTAGAAGCATCCTTTTAAATGTTTTGTGATAAGTGTTGTGAACTTTTGTGAGTTTGGGTGGAGTTAATTCAGGGAATTTACTATTATGTCACATTATTGAATCGTTTGCAAAGTTTTAAAATTCTGTGCCCCTCCTTTCTCCCCCAAGATTATTTTATTAATTAAAGAAAGTACCAGAGCACCCAGGGGGGATGGGGGGATGGGTAGGAAGAGAAGAAGGGTCAGAACAGAACATTGCTATATGCCCTGTCAGGGATCAAACCTAGGACTTCCTCATGCTTCCAAGGTCCAGTGCTTTACTCACTGCTTCACTTTACGGGCTACAGCCACGCCTCCTTCCACTTAAGCTCTTTTAAGCAGCTGTACATTTCTTGATTTCTTTTTCTTTTAATTTTTTTTTATTATCTTTACTTATTGGATAGAGACAGCCAGAAATTGAGAAGGAAGGGGGAGATAGAGAGGGAGGAGAGAGAGAGAGAGACCTGCAGCACTGCTTCATCACTTGCAAAGCTTCCCCCCTGCAAGTGGAGACGGGGGGGGGGGGGGTGGCTCGAATCTGGGTCTTTGTACCCTGTAACATATGTGGTCAACTAGGTGTGTCACTGCCTGGCCCTTCATTTCTTAATTTCTTCATGTACATTTTTTAATGCACTGATGGTACTAGGGTTGGATTGCTAAGAATTTTAGCCACAGATAAACCACTTGTTTTACTGTTATCAGTAATTTCACTGAGATATAGTAACTGTGCTTTATAATATTTTATAAGGGGACAGTGTTGTTGTTGTTGTTATTATCATACCTTAAAGCATCAGGGGCTGTGGTTGAATTAGTCACTGACTTTTCTTTTCATTCCCAGAGTGTCATAGCATAGTGACGGACCCCTGGGTCCTGTTTTTGGGGGTGTGCAGTGTAGGCACGTTCTTTAATACCTTTGGGTGTCCGTGAGGCAGCGGATGGATGGAAGGGCGGATGAATTTATCTAAAGCATTTAGTTAGAACAGTGTCTGGTACTTTGTGTTCACTACCTGTGAACATCAAACCACTGTGCACTGAATTATCTTCTTCCTAAATGCTATGTCATGTGCTTATCTTTTTCATTTTGAATGGGGGCTTAAGGACTTGTTGACACACGAGTACAATTTCTCATCTCCTCTGGCAAGTTCTCTGCTGAATACTCCTACCCACACTTTTGGTCCTTTTTTTTGTCACCATGCACCAAGATTGCCCTAGTTTCTCTTCATCCCCAATCTTCCTCCTCCTTTCCCACAGTCCTTCAATACACCACCACCAGTTCAAATTCTCACTTTCTGTTTCTCCTCTCTGTCCTTATTTCTTTTTAATTTTTTAAATATGTATTTATTATTTTCCCTTTTGTTGTCCTTGTTGTTTTTTATTGTTGTTATTGATGTCGTCGTGTTTAGATAGGACAGAGAGAAATGGAGAGAGATGGGGAAGACAGAGAGGGGGACAGGAAGATAGACACCTGCAGCCCTGCTTCACCACCTATGAAACGACTCCCCTGCAGGTGGGAAGCTGGAGGCTCCAACCAGGATCCTTACTGCTCCTTGTGCTTTGCGCCATGTGTGCTTAACCCGCTGCGCTACCGCCCAACTCCCTCCTTATTTCTTTTAAAATTATTTATTTATTTTTCTTTAAATTTGTTTATATTTATTTATTTACTCCCTTTTGTTGCCCTTGTTATTTTATTGTTGTAATTATTATTGATGTCATCGTTGTTGGATAGGACAGAGAGAAATGGAGAGAGGAGGGGAAGACAGAGAGGGGGAGAGAAAGGCAGACACCTGCAGCCCTGCTTCACCACCTGTGAAGCGACTCCCCTGCAGGTGGGGAGCTGGGGGCTCGAACCCGGATCCTTGCGTTGGTCCTTGCGCTTTGCACCACATGCATTTAATCCTTTGCATTACCACCCAACTCCCTTCCCTCCTTATTTCTTAAGTGCCACCTAGAGTGAGATCATTTGGGAATTATCCTTCTCTTTTTTGCAGGTTTCACTAACATAAGACCCTCAAGTTCCATTCAAGATGAGGTCAAGGAGATAATTTTTCCATTTTTAGTAGCTGAGTAGTATTCCATTGTGTATATAGACCACCGTTTTCTTAGCTACTCACCTGCCCTTGGACATTGGGGTTGCTTCCACGTTTTGGTTACGGTAAATTGTGTTGCTGTGTATAGATATCTTTTTGTCAAGTTGCCCACAGGTGTGTGTGTCTTCTTTTTGTAACAGGTAAACAACTATACATATTTTTCCCAGAATCTTAAAAAAAAAAAAAAAAAAAGCACAAAAGCACAGTGATTTAAAAAATAAGAAAATAGGGGCCAGAGAAATAGCTTCCCTGGCTGCCCAGCACTGTGTGGGAGTATCATAGCCCCAGGGTCAGCTTCTACTGCTGTAGTGTTCTTCCTTGTATCTCTCACTCTGTCAAAAAGACTATCTGCAAAGAACAGGAAAGCTTCCAATGGAGGAGATGGGATATGGAACTCCAGTGGTGGGGATTGTGTGAAATTGTACCCCTCTTACCCTATGGTCTTGTAGATTGCTATTAAATCAATAGTAATAATAATAGTAATAATAAAAACTATCTGCTATGAAAAGTGAAATGGATTGTAATGCTCATTTGTTGAGAAAATTCATTCGCCTAGGTCCCAATCCTATATTTCTTATCAGAAACCTGAAAAAAAAGAAAACAAAGCACTAATGCACAAAGTTCATGTTGCTCTAAGTCATGAAGACCGGCGAGTGCACACAATGGAAATGTATGATTACAGTCATGACTTGGTCTGAGAAAGAGAAGCTAGAGGAGAGTCCAGACAATGGATGGTGGAACTGTGGAGCTTTCCACAGCCTCTCCCTTATTTTCCCCCAGTGATCATGCGTGTATAATGAAAGCGATTCATTTGCTTATTGCTCAGTGAAAACTCTGGTTTATAGCTATGGGTAGCAGGATTATGATATTGGGGCTTGAGAATAAAACAAAACAAAACAAAATACCAACTCGTGAAGAATTCAAAGATCCTTAAGTTAGATGTCAAAACTTTCAGGTCAGGGAGATAACATAATAAAGTTTCATTCTTGAGACTCCTGAGGTCTACCAGAAGCCAGAGAACTGAGTAGCATTCTAGTAAAAAACAACCAGACAAAACAAGCACAATAACAAAGTAACCTTTCATCTAAAAGGAGGGGGGAGGGGGGAGATAGCAGTTTACCCAACAGACTTTTCATGTTTGAGATTGTGAAGGCCCAGGTTCAGCCCCCAGTACCTTTATCTGATAGAACTGAGAGAAGTGCTCAGACTTTAAACAACAGAACAAAACCAATAAACAAGCACTTCCATAGTGAAAGTTGTTTCACTGGAGAAAGAAAGGCCCAGCCAGGCTTTTCAGTAGAGATGTGTAATAATTAGGGTCTGCTTCAAGACCAGGCCCACCAACCCTGGGCCAGCTGCCATTTCTGTACCTGTGTTCTATGTACAGAGAATCATCTTCTTTTAGAACGGCTGTGTGCAAACCCCACATGAGTTCAGCAGGGGTGAAATCTTCTTAGATCTGTGCTGTGCTGAGTATGGAGACTGTATCTGCAGACTGTATCCTATGTTTCTAGTAGCCAAAGGAAAGCATTTGTGTACTAAATTTAACTGAGGGAGTCGGGCTGTAGTGCAGCGGGTTAAGCGCAGGTGGTGCAAAGCACAAGGACTGGCATAAGGATCCCGGTTCGAACCCCGGCTCCCCTCCTGCAGGGGAGTCGCATCACAGGCGGTGAAGCAGGTCTGCAGGTGTCTATCTTTCTCTCCTCCTCTCTGTCTTCCCCTCCTCTCTCCATTTCTCTCTGTCCTATCCAACAACAACAACAATAAAACAAGAAGGGCAACAAAAGGGAATAAATAAATAAAATAAATATTAAAAAAAAGAAGTAAATTTAACTGAAAGTTGAATAGATACAAAACAGCGACAACCCAACTGTGTGATTTCATCCTCAGCAACTGGCCACCCTGACTCTTCAGCTAACCCCAGGACAATTTTATCTAGAAATAGCTCAGAATTTGCGTTCAGGCTATTCGGACCTGACAGCTCATGCACTAAGCTGTCTGCTAAGAGCCTCATGGAAGTGCACTAAAGTGTGTGCGTGCGGTGACTTGGTGAGTGGTGAGGTGCTCTGAGGAGGAAGTCTCATTTAGAAGTTAGGTGGGAAGGAAAGGGGAGGGGGTGAAAGGCAGGTGACTAGGCCCACTGAGGAGAAGATCGTCAGTGACTTTCTGGCAGACTCACCTACGCCCAACCATGTAAGTTCAAGCTTCCCCAAATCCCTCCCAAGGCCCAAAGTCATCTCTGAAGTGAGTGTCTCCCATTCCTGTACTACCTGGTGGTGGTGGTGTTGATGGGGGAGGCTTAATAATAACCTGCTGTCACTTCCTAACTAAGACATGTAAAGATGGGTGTGAGCAGGTGACTTGAATCCAGGCCCAAAGTGGCAGTGATTTAACCTGAGTGTAACTCTAGGCTGGGTTCTTCTGTTGCTGAATCTCTTGAGAACCATTTCCGGTATCATTTAAGTATTTGGTTCATCATATTGGTCTCTGTGGGTATCATCAAAGTGCTTAGCTGTGAGTGTCTGGTTGGCATCTTTTGATAAGGGGGTTTGTCTTTTATAATTTTCTTTGTTTGTTTGTTTTTGTTTTCTTTGCCCCCAGAGCATTGAGCAGCTCTGGTTTGTGGTGGTGCAGGAGATTGAACCTGGAGCTTTGGAGCCTCAGGCATAAGAGTTTCTTTGCATAACCATTGTGCTATCTACCTCTATCTTTCAGTGGGCCTACATTTCCGAGGATAAATGTATAAAACGTCAGGGTGTTGCCGTCAGTTAAGATTTTCAATACTTTTGGGAGTCGGGCTGTAGCTCAGCGGGTTAAGCGCAGGTGGCGCAAAGCACAAGGTCGGCATAAGGATCCCGGTTCGAGCCCCCTGCTCCCCACCTGCAGGGGAGTCGCTTCACAGGCGGTGAAGCAGGTCTGCAGGTGTCTATCTTTCTCTGCCCCTCTCTGTCTTCCCCTCCTCTCTCCATTTCTCTCTGTCCTATCTAACAACAACAACATCAATAACAATAATAACTACAACAACAATGAAAAACAACAAACAACAAAAGAGAAAATAAATAAATAAAATATTAAAAAAACATTAAAAAAAAGATTTTCAATACTTTTGACTCTGGAGAACGAGTAGCTTAAAAAAAAAGAACTTTAAGGTCTGCTTTAGTGAATCAGTCACTAAGAATCTTTTGTTAGTTTTCACCTTTACTGATTGTAAGTGACTCTGAGGCCAGAGGAATGAGGAAGGTCTTCTCTTTCCCATGCTTTATCACAGAATACATGACCATTCCTCTTGTAGCCAGCCCATCAAGGCTATGTTACAGACAGAACATTTTTGGTAGTTGATGGAGGAGAGAAAGAAGCTTTAAGGTCTGGCTGACCAGTGGTTGGTGTCATTCCCAATGCTCACTGGAATGCTCCGGGTCACTTGCCTTTTCTGTACTTGTATTCTGTGTACACTGAATTATCTTCTTTCAGAACGGTTGTGCGCAAACTCACAGGAGTTGCGTGGGGGGATGGAATCTTAACTTGCCTGACATAGAATAATCAGACTCTTCTTCAGCTGCAGATGGCAACCAGTCAAGATGGCCAGTCATTCATTCTCTTCTCCCTCCCAGGATTCTTTGACTCAGATCCTGAGTTTGTGGTGACCTCAACTGGTGTCTGCTTCTCATGAAGAAATTGCTGCAGAGGGGGACTGGGTGGTGGCATAGCTGACTGACCTGGGTTCAAGCCCCGGAAGCTTCACGAGCAGTGTAGCAGTGCTACTGCTCTCTCTCTCTCTCCCTCTCTCTTTTTAAAAGATTTTATTTATTAGAAAGGTAAGAGGAGAGAGAGAGAAAGAACCAGACATCACTCTGGTACATGTGCTGCCTGGGGATTGAACTCAGGACCTCCTGCTTGAGAGTCCAATGCTTTATCTACTGTGCCACCTTCCGGACCACCTGTCTCTCTCTTTTGTTTTTTCTTACCTCTTCGCCTTTTAAAATTTTCTCTTTGTCTCTACAAAATAAATAAAAAAATAAATAAATTCAAAAAATATTTGCAGAAGAGCAGCTCAGCTCAGCTCTGGGGGGGGGGCTAATTTTTTTTTTTAATATTTATTTATTATTTATTCCCTTTTGTTGCCCTTCTTGTTTTATTGTTGTAGTTATTATTGATGTCGTTGTTGTTGGATACGACAGAGAGAAATGGAGAGAGGAGGGGAAGACAGAGAGGGAGAGAAAGACAGACACCTGCAGACCTGCTTCACCGCCTGTGAAGCGACTCCCCTGCAGGTGGGGAGCCGGGGGCTCGAACCAGGATCCTTACGCCGGTCCCTGCGCTTTGCACCACGTGTGCTTAACCCGCTCACATCTTTTAAGGAAAAAAATCTGGGAAGAACTTTAGCTGCTGGAAGGGGTTCTTTTTTATTTTCTTTCTTTTTTAAAAAAAAAAACTTTAAAAAAATTATCTGTATTTATTGGGTAAGAGACAGCCAGAAATTGAGAGGAAGGCAGAGGTGGAGAGCGAGAGGGGCAGAGACACCTGCAGCCCTGCTTTGCTACCTGCGAAGCTTTCCCCCTGCAGGTGGGGACTGGGGGCTTGAACCCCAGTCCTTGTGCACTGTAACATGTACATTAAGCCGGGTGCGCTACCACCTAGCCCCAGGAGGGTACTTTTCTCTGAGGCCCTCCAGCCTGCAAGGCTAGGTCCACCTGACTGGGGCAGAGGGTGCCTTTTTCTAACTCCCACAAAGGTATAAAGTAGCTAGTAGCTGGGGGTCGGGCGGTAGCATAGCGGGTTAAGCGCATGTGGCGCAAAGCACAAGGACGGGCATAAGGATCCCGGTTCGAGCCCTGACTCCCCACCTGCAGGGGAGTCGCTTCACAAGCAGTGGGTGAAGCAGGTTTGCAGGTGTCTGTCTTTCTCTCCCCCTCTCTGTCTTCCCTCTCCTCTCTCCATTTCTCTCTGTCCTATCCAACAACAGCTACAACAGTAAAACAACAAGGGCAACAAAAGGGAATAAATAAATAAAATAAATATTTTTTTAAAAAGTAGCTAGTAGCTGTCTTGGCCTCTCTTTTTAGGGACATAAGGCCTCTAACTGTGAAACCTAGTAGAATCTGGCATACAATAGGTGTTTAATAAATACCAGTAAGAAGAAAAGATAAAACCATGTGCTTTGCCATGTGTGCCAGAGGTAGATGAGCCTTTTGTTAATGTTCTTTTTCTAAAAAAAAATTAAAAGTGATTTAATAATGATTAGCAAGACTGTAAGATAACAGAGGCACAATTCCACACAGTTCCCACCACCGGAGTTCCCTGTCCCATCCCCTCCATTGGAAGCTTCCCTATTCTTTATCCCTCTAGGAAGATGAACCAATATTTTTTACGGGGTGCAGAAAGTGGGAGTTCTGGCTCCTCTAATTGCTTCTCTGCTGGACATAGATGTTGGCAGATGGATCCATACCCCCAGTCTGTTTATATCTTTTCCTGGTGTGTTAGGGATCTGAGAAGGTGAGGTTCCAGGACATATTGGTGAGGCCATCTGCCCAGGGAAGGCAGGATGGTGTCATGGTAACATCTGCAGCTTGGTGGCTGAAAGGCAGTAAGATAGAAAGCAAAACAAATGGTTTAATAATCAGGAACCTAAAGGTAGGAATAGAGCAGATGAAACTAGGGGTCTTGGAGTGGGACGAAGCCTAGAAGTCTATTTTAGATAAGGTCTTTTTTTTTTGTTAATTAACAGGTTGACAAATTAAAATTTTTAATTTAAAGAACAGTAAATTGTATTTGTTAAGAAATGCACATCGAGTGGTGCTGTTATTCCCCATGAGAGCTTCATCATCATCATCATCATCATCATCATCAGGGCAAAAGGTAAATACCAGCTGGGGATGCTGAGGTTATTGGAGTTAACGCTTACTGATTCTTGAACACCAACGGCAGGCTCGGTATTGCCTGGTACACACTAGGGTTCCTGTCAGCCTTGTGCAGTGCCCCTTTTGAAGGAAACTAGTGGCAGTTCCTGGGAAATAGGAGATTTACTGGTCATCTTTGGACCCTCCCCTTGGGAACATGAGTCAATAGTGATGGCAGGAGCCTCTGGAACTTAGTGGCGCTGCTTGTGTCTGTTAAGAAGCGGAGAATCTTGTTGCCAAAGCTACCAAAAAGTAAGAAAGGGTGTTTGTGTGTGTGTCCCTTGGTGCCAGCTGGCACTTGCTGTATGCTTTCTCTTTTAAGTTGATCATCTGGAAAGTCTGCTCTCAGAACTCACTTCCTCTTCGTAGCTCCTGTCCTGAGAGGCAGGCGTCACCCCACAGGTAGAAGAAACTGTGTTTTGATCCATGATCAAAAAAATGCTCGGGCTGTGGGGCTGTGTGTCAGTGTTCTGGGCATTCTTGTGGCCTTGGTCTTCTGGTGTTTTTTGAAGTGAGCACAACGAATGAAAAACAGAAGAAGGAGAAGAAGGAGAAGGAGCCCCCAAATGCAGAAACACGAGGGCCTTTCATACTTTTTTGTTTTTTCCCCTCCAGGGTTATTGCTGGGCTCTGTGCCTGCACCATGAATCCACCGCTCCTAGAGGCCATTTTTCCCCCTTTTTGTTGCCCTAGTTGTTGCAGCCTCGTTGCGGTTATTATTGCCATTGTTGACGTTGCTTTGTTGTTGGATAGGACAGAGAGAAATGGAGAGAGGAGGGGAAGACAGAGAGAGGGAGAGAAAGATAGACACCTGCAGACCTGCTTCACTGCCTGTGAAGCAACTCCCCTGCAGGTGGGGAGCCGGGGGCTCGAACCGGGATCCTTACACCGGTCCCTGCGCTTTGCGCCACCTGCGCTTAACCCACTGCGCCACCGACCGACTCCCGTGCCTTTCATACTTAATCTGGCTAAATGCAGGCTTTTGCAAGATAACTCTGATCTCCCAAGTAGAAATAGAAATAGGATTCCCAGCAGAGGTTCTTGGGCTGGGACTCACCTGTTAACATGTTATCGATTGATTTTTATAAAACTTCAGGAGTATCTCTTTGGTCAGTTAAATGTAATATTCCTGCCCATGTTTTTGCTCTCTTATTTTTACATAAATATGTAATGAACAGCTTGCTTCAGCCACTTCTTTCTAAAAGCAGAAAACAAACGAAGGCCCTTGGCATGCTGCCTGGGAAATAATCCTGGTGTTTCTAACTTTGCCTCTTATTCATGTACAGTTCTCTGACTTCCTTCTGGCTACAATAAATATCTGAGGGGCCCAGGGACGCCCAGGCCTAGCAGGTGACATAAAACAGGGTGGGGGGAGCAGACTCTGCTCATCGGACTCACGTGCTGAACTCTGGACCAAGGTTTCTCTGCCGGACTGAGTCAGGACTCACTCTTCTCTGCCTAGAGAGAGACTTGCTACCTTTCCTCAATTCAGCTCCTCACTTGGGTGTCTTCAGAGAGAGATCCTGTCCATTTCTTCATATTCCTTTGAGTTTTCACTTTTACAAGATTTTCATGTTTAGGGATGGGGGAAGATAGTGATTATCCAAACAGATTCTCATGCCTGAGGAGGCTACAAAGTCCCAAGTTCAGCCCCCTGCTCTACCATAAGCCAGAGCTGAGCAGTGCTCCCTGTTTGTTATCTCGAACCCATTGCCAGCCCTCGAGATGGTCTCTGGCCTTTGCTATTGTGAATAGCACTGCTGCAAATAAAGGTGCCGTGAGTCATCTTCCTGTGAGCAGGTACCCTGAAGAATTGGTCTTCATAGGGGGGGCAGGTGGCAGCGCACATGGTGTGAAGCCAAGGACCACCGGTGCAAGGTGCAAGGATCCCGGTTCGAGCTCCGGCCCCAGGCCCAGCTCCCCACCTGCAGGGGGGTCACTTCACAGGTGGTGAAACAGGTCTGCAGGTGTCTTATCTTTCTCCCTCTCCATCTTCCCCTGCTCTCTTGATTTCTCTCTGTCCTATAGCATTAACAATAACAAAAATGGAAGAAATGGCCTCTAGGAGCAGTGGATTCGTAATGTGGCACTGAGCTCCAGCAATAACCCTGGAGGCAGAAAAAAAAAAAAAAGAATTGTTTCTTGGAAGGGGATTGCCTTAGCCCATGACCTTGTGATCCCTCTCAGGAAGGACTCTCATTAGCTTCTCACAGGTGGTGTGTGCATAGTCCCACCAGCAAGAATGTGTCTACTGTGTGTTTTTGCTGCTCTGGTTGATGGAAAATGGCATCCTGGACTTCTTTTAGTTGTTCAGACTGTGAGTGAGGTTCAGGGTCATTTGTAGGTCTTTTTCTGTGCGTTGTGTAGGCCTGATAGTCCTCTGGATGTTGATAGAATGTTTTTTTCTCAAAACCAGCTTCTTACTGGAACTTCCTTAAATATCGTCTTGGGAACGGGACCACCCTTTAGGGCTCAAGGGGAGTGTGGGGATGCAAGTTGTCAGTGAAAAATCAAGAGAAGTGGAAAGTGGGATTTTATGCCAGTGGCTAATGTCTGGCTTATAAATAGTTTTCAGCTAATGGTATTTTTAAACTGGGACTTCTCCAAAACTGTTATGAAGTTCAATGTCTAGTCTAGAAATTTCTCCCTCTCAAATAAGACCTAAGAGAGGCATTAAGAATATATAAATTCCAAGATGTTTCATGTTACGTCATTTAAGAAATAAAGATTTCTGGGAGTCAGGCGGTAGTGCAGTGGGTTAAGTGCATGTGGCACAAAGCACAAGGGCTGGTGTAAGGATCCTGGTTCAAGCCCCTGGCTCCCCACCTGCAGGGGAGTCGCTTCACAGGTGGTGAAACAGGTCGGCAGGTGTCTATCTTCTCTCCTCCTCTCTGTCTTCCCCTCCTCTCTCCATTTCTCTCTGTCCTATCCAACAACGAATGACATCAATAACAACAATAATAACCACAACAAGGCTACAACAACAAGGGCAACAAAAGGGGGAAAAAATGGCCTCCAGGAGCTTTGGATTTATGGTGCAGGCACCGAGCCCCAGCAATAACCCTGGAGGAAAAAAAAAAAAAAAAAAAGATGCGATGCATCAGGAAAAGAGAAACTGTGGCCTAGTGCAAGACGACTGGAGTTTTCTTGATTTCTTTCTTTTTTACTTTTCCACCACCAGCTAGGCTCTGTGTCTCTACCACTTCCTGCATCCACCCCCTCCTTTGTTTTTCTTTTATTTTTATTATAGAGGTGAGAGACAGAGTGGAGGAAAGACAGCTACAGCACTACTCTGTCCCTTGTGAAGCTTCCTTTCTGTAGGTGGGGGACCGGGGTCTTGAACCTGAGTCCTTTAGCATGGTAAAGGGTAAGTGTGCCACCACCTAGACCCAACTGGGATTTTCTTCTAGAAACCCTTATGAGGCAACCCTGTATAAAGTTAGTCAGTGTCTCCATTAAAAAAAAAAAAAATTACAATTCACAAGAACCCAGGTTCGGGCCCCTAGTCCCCACCTGCAGGGAGAAAGTTTTCCAAGTGGTGAAGCAGAGCTACAGGTGTCTCTCTCCCTGGTGCCCCCTTCTTCTCAATTTCTGGCTGTCTGTACCCAATAAATAAATACAGATAATACATTTTTTTTAAAAAAAAAAGATTACATTCTTTGGAAGTTGGTGTTTGTGAAAAGTTGTTTCTTGAAAAAAAATGCTATTGGGTTTCTGAAAAAGTCCTAAGACATTTTTAATAGGAAAACCTCTTAATAACACATGCTAGTTGTCAGAATCCCCTCAGTGTGTAACAACACCTGTCATCTCCCGAAAGAATCTGATCTTTGATGCTCACAGTCTGTTCTTGTGCCCTGAATATGCGGAGTGCAATTTCTGTTTATAAAAGATAGCTTTGAAACTCTCAGGATGCTATTTTTCCCCTTTCTTTTCTTTTCTTTAAAATTTTTTTTATATTTATTTTCTCTTTTGTTGCCCTTGTTATTGTAGTTATTATTGTTGTTATTGTTATTGTCGTCGTTGTTGGATGGGACAGAGAAATGGAGAGAGGAGGGGAAGACAGAGAGGGGGAGAGAAAGATAGATACCTGCAGACCTACTTCACTGCCTGTGAAGTAACCCCTCTGCAGATGGGGATCCAGGGGCTCGAACCGGGATCCTTACGGTCCTTGTGCTTCGCACCACCTGCGATTAACCCGCTGCGCTACCGCCCGACTCCCTCTTGTTTTCTGTTCACTCCAGTGTTCATCTCTCTCTGTAGTGCTGATCTTCAGTAGTCAGAGAGAAAAATGGGCTTTTTTGGTTTGTGTCATCCTCAGTACTCAGAAGTGTACTTTGCACATTGGGATGGTCTCTTTGTAGTGGGCAGATGAATGCTCCCGAGGGCAGCTGCTTTCAGGACTTAGTTCCGCCTTTTTGGTCAGCCGTGTTAGAGGTCCCATGTCAAACCTGGAACAGGGAGGGGATCAAGTCATTCATTCCTTGACTTCCCCGGGGTTCTCTAGCCCTGGCGTAGGCTTGTAGTGTGCCGGTAGCTCAGATCTCAAGCTGAATCGTCTAGGTCAATTGCCTCACCTCTCACAGCCTCTGTTTATTTGCAAAATGGAAATCATCACTCTGTGTTCCAACAAACCCAAGATATATCAATTAGGAGATGAGCCATTATAATGCTTGCCGCTAAGAAAGGGAAGAAAAAAATAGCTTTGCTGATTCATCTGTAACTCGCATCAACCCCAAGAGACCATTTGTTTCCGGTGGCTGCCATGACAGATCACCACATTTCAGCATCTTCACACACACACACACACACAAGTCTTTTCTCACAGTCTGTTATCAAAAGTGGGTATGGAACTTGGCTAATTTCTCTGCTGTGGTTTTTTTTGGAGTTCCAAAAACTTACTAAGAGACTCGGGAGAGTCCATCTGCAGGCTTTCGAGGTTTATAATTTCATATATTTATTTATTATTTATTTTTGTCCTCTCTAGGGCTTCACCACTCCAGGTCAGCTTTTTGAGATAGAAAGAGACAGAGGCAGGAAGGAACAGATAGCATAGCACTGGAGCTTCGCACGCGTGGCATGTGTGCGTGTGTGTGTGTGTGTGTGTGTGTGTGTGTGTGTCAGGCTGGGAGGAGCCTGGACTCTAACCCAGGTCACATGCATGGCAAATCAAGGACACTATCTGCTTGATCTATCCTGCTGACCACTAAGGTCTTTAACTTTTGTTGCATCTGCAAAATGTAAAATAAAAAACCTCTTCTGCCATGTGACATAACACATTTACAAGTTCTAAATATCAGGATGTCAGGTGGTGGCACACCTGGTTGAGAGCACATGTTCCAGTGAGTAAGAACTTGGGTTCGAGCCCCTGGTCCCCACTTGCAGGGGGGGATACCGCATGAGTGGTGAAGCAGGGATGCAGGTGTCTCTCTATCTCTCTCCTTCTCTGTCTCTCCTTGCCCTCTCAATTTCTGGCTGTCTTTATCCAATAAATAAAGATAATTAAAAAAACATTTAAAAAAATCTCGATTCAAAGATCTTGGGGATGAGGTGGTGGGGAAGTAGACAAAAACTCCGACCACTCCCAAAATATGTCTTAGCAAAATAAAATACCAATTTCTTGGGAGTGTTTCTGAAGGCAGAATGGAGGTTCCCTTTGAAAGTTATTTACATGTAAACCTAATTCTCTTTTTTTTAAAAAAAGATTTTATTTATTTATGAGAAAGATAGGAGGAGAGAGAAAGAACCAGACATCACTCTGGCACATGTGCTACCGGGGATCGAACTCAGGACCTCATGCTTGAGAGTCAGAAGCTTTACCACTGAGTCACCTCGCGGACCACGTAAACCTAATTCTTAAGGAGAAGATCTAATCAGTGAAGGGGCCAGAATCTAAATTGCTCTACTGTCCCTTCACTGGTCAGCTTCTTCACAGTGCTTTCTCTTGGCTAAGTTATTTAAAGATGGTGCCTTGAGCTGGAGAAGTGGGATGATGATTATACAAGAGTTTTTGCTTGAGCTCTCAAGTCCCAGGTTCCACCCCCCCCCCCCGCACCATAAATCAGAGCTGAGCAGTGCATTTATAAGATAAAATAGAACAGCATGAAATAAAATAGCCTCTTAAAACCATGGGGTGAATTTTTCACCATTTCTGAGTCTTTCATGTGTGCAGGAAATATCCATGTTACTGATACACTTCTCATTACTTTTCTCTTGTCAATCTTTCTGAAGCTTGTTTGTCAGCCTGTAAAGAGGGCTACACTAAGATTTCTTTTGCAACCTGACAGGGGTCATTCATTCTCTCTGCTACAAAGAGTCGGTCCAGTATCGGGGATATAAAATACGCTTCTTAGAACTGATGAAATTCTATCTTGTCTTAGAAATAGAGGAACTACTGATGTCCATAAAGCATTTAGAGTGTGAACAGTAAGGGCTCCAGCATCGACTGTTGCTCGCATCGTAATGAAATCTCCAGCATTGTGCTCACGTGATCTCCTTTCCTGACATTTGACGTTATTCTCACACAGGCATTTCACAGTCAGGGAGACAGTGTAATGTGCCAGTGGTTAATTCCCTAATAGGAAGATGAGAGTTTCTCCTTGAGTGACAGCTCAGTATGTCTGTGTGCCAAGAACTTTTCATGCCTTTTCTCACACGCTTTGCCCCAGCCCTCCCAAATAGCTAACACCGGCTTCATTTCTAGGTGAGGAAGTGGTTTGAGGGAGGCTGCACAGTGCTGAAGAGCCCAGTAGTCTGTGGTAGTAGCTGTATAGAAATACAGGTCTTTGCCAATGCTTATGTCCACTGGGGAAGCAATTACAGAAGCCAGAACTCCCACCTTGCCACCTCCAAAATGAATTTTGGTCCATCTTCCCAGAAGGGGAGAAATGATAGGGAGAAGATGACCAGAGGGCTCTGAACTCCAACTCCATCAGGACCAGGAGAGAGAAGAGAAAAAAGGGAGGGACATTTGGATGTCATAATAGGTGTATGTGTGACTTGGAATGGAGGAGAAGATGGGACCATGGAGGGAAAAAGGGGGGGGATATATACAAATGTAGGCAGATAGTTTTAGAAATAATAATTAACCCATATCTGTAACCTTGGGAGAACTGCTGTAGCTTCCAGGGAAGGGACTGAGGACACAGAACTCTGGGGTGGGAATGGTGTGGAGTTGCACCCCTGTTATCTTGTAATTTTGGAAATCGACATTTAATCACTAATAAAATAAATAGCAATGTAGGTCTGTATCTTCACCCAGTTCTGTAGTCAGAACTGTTTCTCCAGTCCCTGATGGCACTGAGTGAAAAGTCCAACAGGAAAGAAAGACTGTCCGCTGGGAAGGGACAGGAAAGCAGATTGGAGCGGAGGGAAGAGGGGCCGATAGTTGAATCAGTCATATCTGGTAATGAAATTCCATAAAGCCCCCCCCCCCAAGATGGGGCGTTGAAATTAATGAACATGTCTAGATTCAGGGTATGCCTGGATATCAGGTAGGAGAATTGAACTCTGTTCCTGGCTAGCTCCTCAAAATACCAGCTACCAACCCCAACATAGACACACTGAGGTGACCTAAGGACATAACAAAGGCCCCTTCATTAATATCGGACTGTTGAAAAATTAATGATGGGGGCCAGGGGTGGGGGTGGTGCACCTGGTTAAGCACATATTAACAAGTGCAAGGACCGGGGTTCAAGCCCCTGCTCCCCACCTGCAGGGGAGAGGCTTCACGAGTGGTGAATGAAGCGGGTCTGTGGGTGTCTCTCTGTTTCTCTCCCTCTCTTTCTCCCCTTCCCCTCTCAATTTCTCTCTGTCCTACCAAAAGAAGAATTGACAAAATAGAAAGAAAAGAGGGGGAGAAAAAAAAAAAGGAAAAAAAAAGGCTGCCAGTGGATTCGCAGTGCTGGCACCAAACCCCAGTGATAAATGACCCTGGAGGCAATTAAAAAAAAAAAAAAAAAGGAAAAGCTGTGATGAATTTTTTTTTTTTTGTATAGAGAATATAAAGCAATTCATCAGGACTTTTCTGACAACCCGATATAATAAGATCACCTTGAAGGCTGTCATCACCTACAAAAATGCTAAAGATCTCTATTGTCAGAAGCAGGATAATATTATTAATTTGTTGTTGCCACTGCTGCCACTAGGGCTTAACTGCTCCTGGCCGAATTTGTTTTTAATAGGTTAGAGAGACAGGCAGCAGGAAGGATACACAGACCAAAGTTCCTGTCACTGCCATGCGGCCTGGCTCAGATCTGGCTGGAGCCCTTGACAAAGTAAGATCACTGTCCAGAAAGCCCTGTACCTTTCCCCATTCCTGGCCCTGGGTTTCTCTCTCACCTGCCATTCCCCCAGTCCTTAGACGGGAAGTAAAACTATGTCTGAGTTCTGTGAGCAGTTTTAGAAAATTAATCAAACCCAAGAAGGGTGTCCTGGGAACTTGCAGTCTATAACCACTGGAACAGAGAAGCGCAGGTGATGAACTAGGCTTGTGACAGGTACTTGAAGCAGATGGAGGAATGAGTGGTAGATATCTTGTGGTAATGGGCCCTTCACTTGTGGATTCTGGTGTCTTTGGAAAAGGTGATGTCAGAGTTGAGTTGACATGTGGAATACACTGTTCATTTATGGGAATCTCTTGGATGAATGGAGAGATCTTCTTCTACATACATGAATTGGAATTGATGCCCAGAGCACCTTTATGTATTGTGTGTGACTTTCAAGTGGAGGAATATTTAGCATTGGAGAATCCCCGCCAGGGGCTGGGTGGTGGCCCACCTGGCTGGGGGCACATGTTACGATGTACAAGGACCCAGGTTCGAGCCCCGGGTACCATCTGCAAGGAGGGGGAGAGCTTTGCAAGTGGTGAAGTAATGCTGCAGGTATCTCACTTTCTTTCCCCTTCTCTATTGCCCCTCTCCCCCCCCTTGATTTCTGACCACCTCTATGTGATAAACAAAGATAATAAAAACAGTTTAAAAAAAAAGAGGGAGTCAGATGGTAGCACAGTGGGTTAAATGCAGGTGGCGCGAAGTGCAAGAACTGGCGTAAGGATCCTGGTTCGAGCCCCGGCTCCCCACCTGCAGGGGAGTCACTTCACAAGCGTTGAAGCAGGTCTGCAGGTGTCTATCTTTCTCTCCCCCCCCCCCCCGCTGTCTTCCCCTCCTCTCTCGATTTCTCTCTGTCCTATCTAACAACCACAGCAGCAATAATAACTACAACGATAAACAACAAGGGCAACAAAAGGGGAAAAAGTTAAAAAATAAGAGAGATTCCCCGCCTTTTCTTTCTTTCTCTTTCTTTCTTTCTTTCCTTCTTTCTTTCTTTCTTTCCTTCTTTCTTTCTTTCTTTCTTTCTTTCTTTCTTTCTTTGTTTATTTTTGCCACCAGGCTTGGTGGCTGCACTTGACTCCACCATTCACATTGGCCATTCTTTTTCTTTCTTTTTTTTTTTTTAAATAGAGACAGAGATAAGGAGAGAGATATAATGGGAGGGAGAGGAAGAAAGAGAAACCTGTAGTACTGCTCTACTGCTCCTGAAACTTCCCCTGCAGATTGTGCCAGGGGTTCTACCAAGTGCGCCGGCATCCAACCCCAAGAATTCCAGCTTTTTGTTTTTCTTTTGCCTCCAGGGTTATTGCTAGGGCTCAGTGCCAACATTACAAATTCACCCATCTGGGCGGCCCTTTTTTTCTTTTCTCTCTCCCCACCCACCCCCATTCCATAGGACACAGAGAAATTTAGAAGATGGCAGTAGAGAGGGAGAGAGAAAGATAGCCACCTGCAGACCTGCTTCACTGCTCTTGAAGCATCCCTGGGCCCTTGGACGGGTCCTTGCATATGGCACTATGATCATTTAACCTGGTGTGCCACCTCCTGGCCCCCAAATTCCAGCTTTTTAAGCTGTTTTCAGTGTAACAAAGAGAAAGAAGAAAAAGGAGGAGAGTGATTTAGCTGAATGGGCATAGAAACAAACAGTAGCTCCCAGAATTCAATAAGCCAGTCTCTAGAATTTGCCAAGACACAGCGGTAGATTGACTAGGGCAAGCTTTTCAAAGGCAGGTGGGTACTATGGGTTTCTAATCTGATCTTCCCAACCAAACCTGTTTTTCTTCCTTCCTCTCCTGAGTTGGTTCAAGACCTCTCCAGCTATCCAGACGCAAAGCTGTGAACAAGTAGGTCACCTGAAAGCCTCTCCCTATCCCCACCAGTGCCGGAAGTGTCGCTGCCTAACTGGCTGCTGTGTTTGCTATTCTCTCTCTCTGTGCAGCCTCTCCGCTGAATTGTCCTCATGACTTTCTGATCTCTTTCCAGGTTGCTTTTTCAAAAATTTCTCTCTGAGTACATACCAGCTCCAAAAGGCATTGCAGTCTATTGGCTAAGGGCTCAGACTGCCCAGGTTCAAGGCCTGCCTGTACTTCTTTTTAATTATTTAATTTTTTATTATTGCATAGAGACAGAGAGAAATTGAGAGGGGGAGAGAGTGATAGAGAGGAAGAGAGACAGAGAGATACCTACAGCTCTGCTTCACCACTCATGAAGCATTCCCCCTGCAGGTGGAGGCCGGGGGCTTGAACCTGGGTCCTTGAACACTGTAATGTGAATGCTTAGTCGGGTGCACCACTGCCTGCCCCCGCTTTAAAATTTTTTTTCCTTATCTTTATTTATTTATTGGATAGAGACAGCTAGAAATTGAGAGGGAAGGGGGAGATAGAGAGAGAGAGAGACAGAGACACCTGCAACACTGCTTTACCACTCAAAAAGCTTTCTCCCTGCAGGTGGGGACCTGGGGCTTGAACCTGGGTCCTTATACGTTTTAACATGTGTGCTCAACCAGGTGTGCCACTACCCACTCCCTGCCTGTGCTTCTTACAAGCTCTAGTCCTGGCACAGTAACTGTCTCAGTGGAGTGGAAATAGCATAGTGGAATGGAATAGCACCCTGCTTCCAGATAGGTTGTATATTCCTAAGTGTGGAACACTCACAACCCTCCCTGGCACACAGGAAGCCCAGCTTGTCTATGATCACCACACAGACCTCGTGGTCCATCTTTCCCACCATTCTGAACCCATGCTCCTCCTCTCCCAGTACCATGAGGAGCCTAGCCTGTTGGGAGAACTCTTTTTTAATGGTCTGCGGCTGTATTAGTATGAGTAATGAGAGTACATATTTAGATATTTTCCAAGCAGACTAAAGGTCATTTTAATTTCTTGCATCTAAAAATTCGAGTTGCATTTTAGGCTTCTCTTTTTCTTTTTTTATTTTATTTTATTTAATTTATTTATTCCCTTTTGTTGCCCTTGTTGTTTTATTGTTGTAGTTATTATTGTTGTTGTTGTCATTGTTGGATAGGACAGAGAGAAATGGAGAGAGGGGGGGAAGACAGAGAGGAGGAGAGAAAGACAGACACCTGCAGACCTGCTTCACCGCCTGTGAAGCGTCTCCCCTGCAGGTGGGGAGCCGGGGTTCGAACCGGGATCCTTATGCTGGTCCTTGTGCTTTGCGCCACCTGCGCTTAACCCGCTGCGCTACAGCCCGACTCCCTAGGCTTCTCTTTTTCTAGGAGTGCATTTGTATTGTATTTGATGAAGGTCTGATGGTCATTACACCAGGTCTGCTGCCTTGCTTGATGCTGTGGTCTATTTACATAATCACTGTTTTGCCTGAGACCCGCCCTGACTGCAGGGTATTGATTTAATCCCCACTGGTTAGATGGAAGCTTTCTATGTTCTGTTAGTGCTCTTTTTTTTTGTTCCGCCCCCTCTCCTAGTCATTTCCTTTCCCCTTGCCACTTCTGGTGAAGAGATACATAAAAGGCAATGTATCTGATCAATAAACGAAGGGGGCATATTGCGTTCACGCTCAGCCATGAGTTCCTGGTCGTCTCTCTCCCACCTGCGAAATTAGCCCGGCAAAAGTCCTGGTCTATGACAAATCAGCAGTAAAAATTTCAAAGTTCCTTTTCCCCCTGTGGTTTAAAGCACGTCTGTCTTCTTGCCTTCCCTCTGCTTGATTCCTGCTAACCAACTCACCTGGATTCACTGTTTTTTCTTTGTTTGTTTTGCCTCCACAGTTATCTCTGAGGCTCAGTGCCAGCACTATGAATCCACTGCTCCTAGAGGTCATTTTTTCGATTTTATTTGATAGGATAGAGAGAAATTGAGAGGGAAGAGGAAGGGGGGGGGAGAGAAAGATAGACACCTGAAGACCTGCTTCAACATTTGTAAAGCAACCCCTCCTGCAAGGTAGGGAGCAGGGTCTCAAACCAGGATCCTTGTGCGGGTTCCTTGGTGCTACACACTACATGTGCTTGATCCGAAGCACCACCACTCCCCCCCCCCATTCACTGTTTAGCCTCCAATTGCTCAAAGTTTCTTCAGTGATTCCTCTGCCCAGAGTTTGAGACACGCTTACTGAACCCTTCTAAATGCTAGACTTTGAGGACATAAAGAAATAAGGGTAAAGGATCGGCATAAGCATCCCAGTTCGAGCCCCCACTCCCCACCTGCAGGGGAGTCGCTCTTCCCTCTCAATTTTTCTCCAGATTCAACCCCGCAGCACTGAAGGAAGTTTCATTGCAGTGGTCTCTTTCATTCTCTCTACCTCACTGTCTCTATATAAAAAATTTAAAAAAACACATCAGATACCAACTGTTTCTTTCTTTGATTTAATTTATTTATAAAATAAAAAATAGAAAATATCAACAAAGTCATAGGGTAAGAGGGGTACAGTTCCACACAGTTCCTGCCACTAGAGTTCTGTGTCCCATCCCGTCCATTGGAAGCTTTCCTATTCTTTATCCCTCTGGGAGCGTAGACCCAGGGTCATTATGGGGTGCAGAAGGAGGCAGTTCTGGTTTCTGTAATTGTTTGTCCTCTGGACATGGATGTTGGCAACTGTTTCTTAGGTCCTTAGCTGCATTCTCTTCTGGTCCTTAAGCACCCACAAGGCAGTAGAGGAGAGCAGACACAATGACAGATGATTACAGAAGGGGAATAGACAGGGAAATAGAGAAGTGTGGGAGACCTGGAAGGTGTACCTGGCTCTAGACAAAGGTGTGAAGATGTCCCAGTGGCTTTACAGTTAAAAACAGAAGCAGTGTCAGCAGAAGATGGAGATCCAGGCCTTTTTGGTCGAACACAGGGAAAAGCCCAGTGTTGCCACTCTCTGGTCACGTGACTTCTGTCTTAGGCAGAGACTGGGGACCCCAAAATCAAGATAAAGGCAGTGTCAGACCTGGTAAAGACCCATGTCCTGCTTCGGAGACAGTCTTCTTTTTATTTATTTATTTTTATTAGTGATTTAATAATGATTAACAAGATTGTAAGATAACAGGGGTACAGTTCCATACATTTCCCACCACCAGAATTCCCTGTCCCATTCCCTCCATTAGAAGCTTCCCTATTGTTTATCCCTCCGGGAGGGATAAACAAAATTCTTTATGGGGAAGAGAAGGTGGGAGGTCTGGCTTCTGTAACTGCTTCTCCACTGGACATGGATGTTACAGGTGGATCCATAGCCCCAGCCTGTTTCTATTTTTCCTTTGTGAGGCAGGGCTCTGGAGAAGGGAGGTTCCAGGACATATTGGTGAGGTCTAGTCAGCACAGTCAAAATAGTTTCATAGTAGTGTCTGCAACTTGGTGGCTAAAAGGTGCCAAGATATCAAGCAGGGAAAATTGTTTAATAAACAGGAACCCAAAGGTAAGAATAGAGTAGAAGAAATTAGGGGTCTTCATGTGGGAAGAAGCTAGAAAGCCTATTTTAGGTACTGAGCCAGTCAGCTTCTGGATAAGGTTGCTAATTCTGTCTGTGAAAGAGGAGGTGGTGACATCAGCCAGTAGCCTCTAGAAATGTCACAGGAGTTTCTGCCATTGCAGCTGTGGTTGGAGGGTGCTCAGGGGATGATCGAGAGTAAGGACACAAAGACCAGCTGGCATCTTAGTTCACTGGGGCTACTGTGACTGGGTGCTTTCTAAGAGCTTGATTGTATTTCTCAGAGTTCTGGAGGCTGGGAAGGTCAAGATCATAGTGCTGGCAGATTTGATGTCTGCTGTTCTCAGACTGCATTTTTTTTTTTTTTTTTGGTATCCTCACACGGCTGAAAGAGAAGGGTCTCTCTTGAGTCTCTTTTATTAGGGTGCTAATTCCATCCTGGAGAGCCCTACCCTTGTGATTTAATCACCCCCCAAACCGGATCTCCAGATACTATCCCCTTGGCTACAGGAAGTCCACAAAGGGCTAGTAAGGGGACACATACATTCAGACCATAGTGCTCTGGGAGCAGCAGATTCTTCACCTGTAAAATGGGGGGAATGGGGTGTCGGGCAGTAGCACAGTGGGTTAAGCACACGTGGCACAAAGCGCAAGGACCGGCTTAAGATCCTTAAGGATCTCGGTTCAAGCCTCCGGCTCCCCACCTGCAGGGGAGTCGCTTCACAGGCGGTGAAGCAGATCTGCAGGTGTCTATCTTTCTCTCCCCCTCTCTGTCTTCCCCTTCTCTCTCCATTTCTCTCCGTCGTATCCAACAACAATGACATCAGTAACAACAATAAAACAAGGGCAATGAAAGGGAATAAATAAATAAATATTGAAAAAAATGTGGGGAATGGTATATAGTTACCTTGCAAGGCTATTTTGGGTTTCACCTGAAATTATGTACATAACGTGTTCACAGCACCGACATTCTGCACCATAAAGGCCAGCTGATGCACTTGCTGGCTCCTTGTTGCTCCGTCTTTAAACAGAACTTATATTTGGCCTTGTTCGGGTCTCAGCGGCCTGTCACTCAGTCAGTGTACTAGTGATTGCACTGAATTGTTGGGTTAGTACCATGTTACTGTTCAGCACCATTTAGTAGCATGTTAACTAGTACCATGTTGCTCTCTTATCTTCAATTCTGAATAGTCATTACTTTTAACTTGTTTAAACACTTGTTGTAATTGGAGAGTGAAGGAGGTGGTGGTGGGGGGAGCCTGTAGGTGTGAATGCATAGCAAAGCTCTTGCATTTGCATATGTGGTGTCAGGGCTCTCCTCCAGCTCCCCTCCTCCTCCTCTCCTCCCCTCCACTCCTCCCCCTTTCGTCTTCCTGCTCCCCTCCCCTCCTCCCCTCCTCCTTCTTCTCCTTCCCCTTCTCTTTCTTCTCCTTCTCCACCTCCATCTCCCCTCCTCCTTCCACTTCTCCTTCTCCTTCTCCTTCTCCTTCTCCTTATTCTCATTCTCCTCCTCCTCCTCCTCCTCCTCCTCTTCCTCCTCCTCCTCCTTCTCCATCATCATCAGAACACAGCTCAGCTCTGGTTATTGGTTGTACCAGTGATAGAAACTGGGTCTTCTCACATACAAGTTCTGTGTCCTGCTGAGGTGACATCTCCCTGGCCAGTTTCACAACCCCCCCCCCCACCTCCAGGAGTCATTGACTGTTTTTCATCTTTGTGTTGCCAGTGACAGGGAGTATCCGGTGCCCAGAAGTCACCATACATGCTTAGAGACTTTATATAATATTAAAATGATCTGACTCTGAGCATTTCTTGCTTCAGAGAGCTTTGGCAGGAGTCTGGTTGTTACAGACTGAGTTGTTATGTCCTACTCAGACTCCATATGCTGCCATTCCAAACCCCAAAGTCATGGTGTTTGGATGTAGGTTTTAGGGAAGGGACTGAGTCCTGAAGATAGAGCCCTCATGGATGAGGTGAGCACCCAGATAAAAGGGGCCCCAGGGAGCTGCCCTGTTCCTCCTGTCATGTGAGGTCTCAGTGAAGGACAGTCCACTAGGAGTCTGGAAGGTGGTTCTCAGGAGGCCCGTCGAGCTTGTACATCCAACTCCCAGAGCCATGAGAAAGAAATATTTGTTGTTTAGGTCACCCAACCTGGGGCTATGTTTGCTATTGCTGCCTGAATGGACTAAATCACTGGTCAGATGTTAAAATTCTCTTGACATCTGGGAAACGGAAGTGTTCTAGAAATTTTCAGTTATTTGCAGGAATATAACCATTCTTGTTCCTTTTAAAGAGTTAGTTGGCAGGGCTGAGATTAGAACTCCTAGCCTCTTCCTTTTCTGCTTCTGTATTGTCTTGTCAAATCTCTCCTGTGAGTTGGAGAGATCTGCTTGGGGCAGGCAGGGTGCTGCACCTATTATCACCAGCCCCACCCATCCCAGGACTGCTGAGTGGGCAGGAACCTAGTTAGCCTGGAGAGACCAAGGACACACACCCTCACACCTCACCCATCTGACAGCTGCCCCACTGGTCTATCTAAGGGTTACACCCTTGGTGGTGAGGGCCTACCTTGAATCTTTGAATTAGAGAGAGGGGTAGAAGCTGGCAGCCAGCCCCTGCTAGAGTTAGCATCTTCCAGAGAATCAGAGGGGGAGGGAGGGGTCAGCTGAAGAGTAATTTGTCATCCAGACTAAGAAGTGGAGTCTGAAGGCCTGGGGAGAGGTTGGATTTGGAGGGTTAGCAAAGTTCCTGTAAGGGCTGGGGGTGTGGATCCACCCGCCAACACCCATGTCCAGTGGAGAAGTAATGACAAAAGCCAGGCCTCCTACATTCTGCACCTCAAACATGATTTTGATCCATACTGCCAGTGGGGGAGAAGTGATAGGAGGAAGAAGATATGAGGGCTCTGAACTCTGGCTCTATTGGGACCAGGAGAGAGGAGGGGAGGGACAGGGACATTTGGATGTCGTAATAGGGTTATGTGTCACTTAGAGGGGAAGAACCGACAATTTAGGAGAACTGCGACAATTTAGGAGAACTGCGGTTGATTGCAATAGAGGGATTGGGGATTCAGAACTCTCTTGGTGGGAACGGTATGGAATTCTGCCCCTGATGACATGTAATTTGGTAAATCAATATTAAATCACTAATAAAAAAAAGAGAGAAAAGCTTCTGTAAGGAAATGCATAGTATATTGGAACTATTGCTTGGCTCTCCCTGCCCTATTTAAAGAAGGGCACTCCTTACTCGGGACTATGCTCTGTGCTGTAATCACTTAGATTAGGTTATAATCTTAATTGTCAAGGCAGGACAGAGATGTGAACTCCCCTCCCCCCCTCCGGAACTCTGACCTCAAACTTTCTTATCCTAAGAAAAATGATTTTAAGATTCTATGACTGTCCATTAATTCCTTTTGCCCTCTCTTAAAAAAACACAAACCCACAACTTAATGGATAAATATAGAAATCAAGAGGGAAGGGGGAGAGAGAGAGGGAGAGAGACAGGCACCTGTAGCCCTGCTTCACCACTCACAAAGCTTTCCCCCTGCAGGTGGGAGCTGGGGGCTTGAACCCAGGTCCTTGCAGATGATAATGTGTGTACTCAGCCAGGTGCACTATTGCCTGACCCTTATTTGTTCTCTCTTTTAACTTTTTTTCTTTTTGCCATCCAGTAGAATTCACCACTTTAAGCTGACTTTTTTTTTTTCCAGTAGAGACTGAAAGACAGAGAGGGACAGATGCCACAGTGCCAAAGCACCCTCCAGTGTGGACTGGCTGAGCTTGAACCTGAGTCACTTTTATTTCTTTATTCCCTTTTGTTGCCCTTGTTGTTTTATTGTTGTAGTTGTTGTTGTTGTTGATGATGATGATGTTGTTGTTGTTGGAAAGGACAGAGAGAAATGGAGAGAGATGGGGAAGACAGAGAGGGGGAGAGAAAGACAGGCACCTGCAGACCTGCTTCACCGCCTATGAAGCGACTCCCCTGCAGGGGGTGCGCCATGTGCACTTAACCCACTGCGCTACCATCCAACTCCCAAACCTGAGTCATTGTTGTAGCATAGCAGGTCTGATGTCCAGGTGAACTGCCTTGCCAGCATCTCGTGTGTGTGTGTGTGTATGTGTGTGTGTGTGTGTGTGTGTGTTAACAGAATAGTAGCAGTGGCTCAGGAAGCCTTGAGAGCAGACACAGGCTGGGCTGTGGTTTGCAAATTTGTCTGCACATTAGAATCAGCTGAGGAGAGATTTTGACAATCACAGAGTCCTGGCTGCACCCCAGATTTGGAAAGACAGCCCCTCTGGCGTGGGTCCCAGAAGGTGGCAGTCGTTGTTGTTCCCAGGTGGTTCCAGACCACGGTGAAGGCTGGAGAGTTGCTGCCTTCTTGCTACCAGCGTCAACTCTGTGTTTCCTCCATGTCTCTGCCATGCAGACAGTTGAGGAGGAAGCCCTGCTTTGACCACCCATGAGGCTTTTGCGTGGTGACTCCCTTTCCTCATCTAATTACAGAGTCTTAGAGCACCTCTGAGCGCATATACTCTCTGTCTATCATCCTGTTAGGTCCCGTCCCCACCCCACCCCCACCGGAACCTCTCTAAACTCTACCCTTGAGCTGTCTAGCCTTCTGTCCCTACTTAGCAGCAAGTTATTAGTGTGTCCTGTGTCCATCACCAGTCCCATTTTGACACAGTCACCTACAGTCCGACTGGAGGGGAGGCAGACGGAACCTATGAGTGAGTACTAGCCGAGGTCTCTCACTCTGTGACCAGCCACACCTCAGGGACAATGTCCTTGTCAAAACAGTCTTGGAGTGTTGCCACCTAGGTGTTACCCATGGCCTGCTTCCTCACACGGAGACTGGAAGCAAGTTGTGGCTCTGGGTGGGTGGGTGGGTGGAGGTATGTTGGCTCTTGGGCCCTGACTAGACATGGCTTTATAATGATAAACATTCCCGTCTACCTTATTTCCAGCAGTGCATTTTGTATCTAGTGACACATCGTGTTTTGACCATGGATTCAGTGAAGGGAACATTGTGAAGAAAGGCGACCTGTAAAGACCTGGTTCGAGCCCCTCGCTCCCCACCTGCGGGAGGGGCGGGGGTGCTTCACAAGCAGTGTAACAGGGCCGTAGGTGTCTCTCTTTCTCTTTCCTTCCCTATGTCCCCCTGCCCTCTCAATTTCTGTCTGCCCTGGCCAATAAAATGGAAAAAATAGCCACTAGGAGCAGTGGATTCCTAGTGCCAGCACCAAGCTCCAGTGATAAGCCTGGAGGCAAAGCAAACAAACAAGAAAACAACAAACAAACAAAAAACAAGAAAAGTGATATAGCAGTGACTTGTGGATTTGTTTTGCTGGGTAGAAATACAGTTTTTTGGAGAGATTTTATTTAGATTAAATGCCTACTCTTCATAGATTTGTCCATTTTCCTCTTAAGAGCTGAAAGCCTCCTGATGGCCAAACATTTCAGAAACTTCTGAAAGCTGGAGACCCTTGGGAATTCTTACAGTCCGTCACAAGTAGAAGGGAAATGAAAAGTGAGATCTTAACAGCGTGACTTTGCATTGAAGCTAGCTTAACTTTTCACAACATGTAAAGGAAAAGGAGTAACATTGTGTGTGTGTGTGTGTGTGTGTGTGTGTGTGTGTGGTCTGACAGCCCCAGAAAACTGCTTTTACTAGGTCATGTATGGAAGAGGAGGCCACAGTGCGAGAGGTTCAGTAAGTTGCCCAAGAGTGCACAGTTAATAAGGAGCAGAGTCTGAATTAAAACCTCTCCCCGGGGGCCGGGTGGTAGCACAGCGGCTTAAGCGTAGGTGGCGCAAAGCGCAAGGACCGGCATAAGGATCCCAGTTCGAGCTCCCGGCTCCCCACCTGCAGGGGAGTCGCTACACAGGTGGTGAAGCAGGTCTGCAGGTGTCTGTCTTTCTCTCCCCCTCTCTGTCTTCTCCTCTGCTCTCGATTTTCCTCTGTCCTATCCGACAACAATAATAGTAACAACAACACAGATAAACAACAAGGGCAACAAAAGGGGAAAAAAATGACCTCCAGGAGTGGTGGATTTGTGGTGTAGGCATGGAGCCCCAGCGATAACCCTGGAGGCAAAAAACAAAAACCACCTCTTCCCATCTGACTACATCATGCCGCCCTCTTGGACTTACACACAATATTTAAAAAAACAGTAATAATAAAAAGTAATTTTTCAGTAACTTTGAATTCTTTTATAGTCCAGAGAGGATGGGGTCCTGGTAAGGGCATAAGGCACAAGGATATATAAAATCACTGAAAAAATCTGAAATTCAGCAGAACCAGCATATATGTAAAGTCTAAAAATCGAAGGAAGAGAAAAATAGAATTACTTCCTGGTAGGCACCGTGTCTATGAAGGACCCAGGAGTCACTTATGCAAACTTGTCCTTATAGTTTAACAGTTTCCTAGTCTGGTACTGTCTTTCAGTCCCCATGTATTGTCGCTAGTGACTTGGTCTTGTTAAATACGGAGTTCTGATAGCCAGGAGCAGTCTTCCTGCTGCCGTGCCTTAGTTGACCGCAGTGCTGAATGAAGGCTCTTTGGTTATTCCACCAGAAAACAGTGCTGAGGAAGTTTACAGTAAATGTTGGAAAAGTGACAAAATTTAAAGGATCAGCATTCTTTAGAATTTCTATAAACAGAAAAGATTCGGGGCTACCAGCCTGGGAGGAATGCTAGGAAGCAAATCTGTAAGCTATGTTGGCTAAAAACAAGTGTGATTTTGCTTTTTCACTTGGCATGTGTGTATGTGTGTGTGTGTGTGTGTGTGTGTGTGTGTGTGTGTGTGTGTGTGTGTGCTTTTTCTTTGCTTTGAAATGTATCGATAGGTATATCTTAGAAGGGAGGCAGTGTTCATTATCTGTACTGAGAATATACCTTCTTCTGTAGTAGCAGAGAGCTGGGGTCAGTGACACTTAACTACTTAATGTGACCTTGACCAAGGTATTTCACTTTTCAGTGGCCCAGAAAATGAAGAGGAGGATGCTGGAACCTTTGCATAGAGGTTCTTGTGAGGTGGGGATTAATACTTATGTGTGCTCAGCACTGTGCCCTAATCTAAGTAAAGTGGATGCTCAGTTTGTGTTTTCCACTGTTACATATATATATATATATATTTTTTTTTTCCCTTTTGTTGCTCTTCTTGTTTTTCATTGTTGTTGTAGTTATTGTTGTTGTTATTGATGTTGTCGTTGTTAGATAAGACAGAGAGAAATGGGGTGGGAAAGACAGAGAGGGGGAGAGGAAGATAGACACCTGTAGACCTGCTTCACCGCCTGTGAAGCGACTACCCTGCAGGTGGGGAGCCGGGGGCTGGAACCGGGATCCTTATGCCGGTCCTTGTGCTTCATGCCAGGTGTGCTTAACCCGCTGTGCTACCGCCCGATTCCCTCCACTGCTATTTTTAACTAATTGGAGTTTAATTCACTTAACTGGAGGTACCCAGAGAAATAATGGCAGGGAGGCAGACGCTTAAGCTCTCCCAGGTGAGCCTTCTGTAAACTCTGCCAGGAAGGAATGTGATTGAGCCGAGTGGTTTGGGTTTGATCCTCAGAGTACTCTGAATTTCTCCCTTTGGAGCATGGACGGTCAT
This sequence comes from Erinaceus europaeus, assembly GCF_950295315.1. Taxonomy (NCBI): domain Eukaryota; kingdom Metazoa; phylum Chordata; class Mammalia; order Eulipotyphla; family Erinaceidae; genus Erinaceus; species Erinaceus europaeus. Next base: position 87,245,419 of record NC_080174.1, on the reverse strand, counting down.
TGAAGCATTTATTTTTAAAGTGTATTATTATTCTACCTGCGCTTTTTCTTTATTGCTGTAGTTATTGTTGTTGTTATTGATGTCGTCGTTGTTGGATAGGACAGAGAAAATGGAGAGAGGAGGGGAAGACAGAGGGGGGGAGAGAAAGACAGACACCTGCAGACCTGCTTCACTGCCTGTGAAGTGACTCCCCTGCAGGTGGGGAGCCGGGGGCTCAACCCGGGATCCTTAGGTCCTTGTGCTTTGCTTCACCACCCGACTCCCTCTACTTGTGTTTTTGAAAAGTCTAGATTCTTTGCTGTGACTATGTATTCCGAGAGGTTGATATGAGAACCAGGAAGGGACCAGGGGCTCCATGCACCAGACAGCCTAAGCTCAGACTGAGACACAGACCTCTTCACTTCTTCACACAGCTCCCATTTGTGAAATGTGAGTTTGACACCTCTCTGACGGGCATGTGCCCACGAGGCCCCGTCTTAACCTTGTTTGGCGGGATTCCTGCAGAAAGAAACATTGGTCTGTGGTCCAGTTACAGACACGGCAGCTTTTGGTGGCACCCCTAAAAGGATGAGAGACTCAGTGTAACACCAGCCTAGTCGACCATAGTTGCAAGGCAAACCCTGCAGCAGCAAGACGCTGTCTGGTTTTCTAGACAGTAGTCCTATGTCCTGCAAAATAAACAAACAGACTATTAAACAAAATATAAAGAAATAAATAAAAAGAGTGAGCAGTGTAGCTTTCATTCTGTAACTCTACAAGGAAATGTGCCCTTTAAAAAAAATTTTTTTTTGTTTTATTTTTAAGAAATAACTCTGGGGGCTGGAATAGATAGCATAATGGTTATGCAAAGAGGCTCCCATATGCTGAGGCTACAAAGTCCTAGTTTCCCTTGCTTGCACCATCAGCAACCAGAGCTGAGCAGTGCTCCCGTAAAAATAAATCACTCAGGGGAGTTGGGCGGTAGCACAGCAGGTTAAACGCACGGGTGCAAAGCACAAGGACAGGTGTAAGGATCCCAGTTCGAGCCCCCAGCTCCCCACCTGCAGGGGAGTCGCTTCACTGGCAGTGAAGCAGGTCTGCAGGTGTCTATCTCTACCCCTTCTCTGTCTTCCCCTCCTCTCTCCATTTCTCTGTCTTATCCAACAACAATGACATCAATAACAACAAAAATAATAATCACAACAGTAAAACAAGGGCAACAAAAGGAAATTAAAAAAAAGATAAATCAGTCAATCAGAGTGTAAATACCCCCTTTTTTCTTTATTTCTTAATTTTCTTTATTGGGGGATTTATGGTTTACAGCCAACAGTAAATACAATAGTTAGTACATGCATAATATTCCCCAGTTTGCCTCATAACAATTCAACCCTCCTCTGCCATCATATTCTAGGACATGACCCCTCCCCACTACCCACCCCAGAGTCTTTTACTTCGGTGCAATACAGCAAACCCCCCTCCTTTTTTTTTTTCCCCGGACTCTCGACTCTAACAAGTTGTTTATGGAGGAACCTTCCTGAAGGACACCTGGGACGTGGTTCACGTGATTTCTTACATTCAGCCTTAGGATGATCAGGATGCCCTTGAATTCTTTTCCAGTGACTATGCTTTTACAGGAAATAATAAAGTAAGTTCACATTGTTCTCTGGATATAATCTGATAAAGGGCCAGCAGAGCGAATGCCGAGGAGAAAAGCCTGGACAGAACTGACCATCTGGAGTTGTAGGCACAGAATTATTATATGTGGCAGGTGAAATCGGTTTTGTTGTTAATATAATTTCGGAGGCTCTAGCTGGCCCGGCTAGCTTCACGGGCGGGTAACAGAGATGCGGAGACAACGGCTGGGCAGGGAAGCTGTATTTCTTTATTCAGGAACAATGATTCATAAACTAAGACAAACTAATCACCAAACTGAACTCTGCTGTCTCTTTGCGGCTGCGCAAGCACTCTCTCCAACTCCGCAACTCAGGAACCCTCTCACTCCCGAACTCTCGAACTCTGCAACTCTTCAACTCTGGAACTCTGACACTCTGGAACTCTGGAATTCTGGCCCTCTCTCGGGGTTCCTAGGGGCGGGGCCATTTTTGGATGGGGTTATTTGTTTTCTTGTTGTTGAGTTTGGCAAGCTCTTTATATATTTTGGTTATTAGACTCTTATCTGATGTATGGCATGTCAAGATCTTCTCCCATTCTGTGAGGGGTCTCTTGGTTTGAGTAGTGGTTTCTTTTGCTGTGAAGAAGCTTTTTAATTTGATGTAGTCCCATAGGTTTATGCTTGCCTTAGTCTTCTTTGTAATTGAACTTGTTTCATTGAAGATGTCTTTAAAATGTATGCAGAAAAGAGTTCTGCCAATATTTTCTTCTATCTATCTCATAGTTTGTGGTCTAACATCCAAGTCCTTGATCCACTTGGAATTTACTTTTATATTTGGTGAAATATAGTGGTTCAGTTTCATTCTTCTGCATGTTTCAACCCATTTTCTCCAACACCATTTGTTGAAGAAACTGTGCTTTCCCCATTTAATAATCTGGGCACCTTTGTCAAAGATTAGATGTCCACATGTGTGGGGGCTCACTTCTGGGCTCTTGGTTCTATTCCAGGTCAGTGTGTCTATTCATGTTCCAGTACCAAGCAGTTTTGATGACAGTGGCCCTATAATACAGTTTGAAATCTGGGAGTGTGATGCCTCCAGTTCTTTTCTTTCTTCTCAAGATTGTTTTGGCAATTCTAAGTCTCTTCTGGTTCCAGATAAACATTTGTAGCATTTTTTCTATTCTCCTAAAAATGTGTTTTGGATCTTGATGGAGATAGCATTAAATTTGTAGATGGCTCTAGGTAGTATATTCATTTTGATGATGTTAATTCTTCCAGCCCATGAACATGGAATATCTTTCCACTTCTTTGTGTCTTTTTCAGTTTCCTTGAGTAGTGACTCATAATTTTCAGTATACAAGTCCTTCACTTCTTTGGTTAGGTTTATTCCTAGATATTTGATTGTTGCTGTAGTAAAAGGAATTGATTTCTGGATTTCAACCTCTTATAACTTAGTGTTTGCATAGAGGAATGTCACTGACTTTTGAATGTTAATTTTGTAGCCTGACACCTTACTGTATTGCCTGATGATTTCCAAAAGCTTCTTGCTGGATTCCTTATTTTTTTCTATGTTTACTATCATGTCATCTGCAAATAGGGAGAGATTGACTTCTTCTCTTCCAATCTGTATGCCTATAATTCCTTGCTCCTGCCTGATTGCTATGGCAAGAACTTCCAACACTATGTTGAATAGTAATGTTGATAGTGGGCAGCCCTGTCTAGTACCTGATCTGAGGAGAAATGCTTCCATTTTTTCACCATTGAGTATGATGTTGTCTGTGTCCCAAGTATTTTGATAGCTTGTGTCTTCATTTTCATTGAACTCTTGAAACATTTTGATTTCTTCCTTTCTTTCTTCTTTGACCTAGTAGTTGTTAAGTAGTGTACTGTTGAGCTTCCACATTTTGGGAGTACTACTAATCTTTTGTTGATTGTTTAGTGTTAGTTTAATTCCACTGTGGTCTGTGAGAAGATGCTTGGGATGATTTCAATGCTCTTGAATTTGCTGATGCTGTCTTTGTGGCATCTGTCTCCTCATTTAGCTCCCTCATGTTTTTATTGATTTTCTTCCTGGATGATCTGTCAAGTTGAAAGAGTAGGTTGTTGAAGTCCCCTACTATTACTGTGTTGCTGTTAATATATTGCTGTAGCTCTTTCAGTAGATGTTTAATGTATTTAGATGGCTTCTCATTGGGTGCATAGATGTTAATAGTTGTTAAGTCCTCTTGATTGACTGATCTACTGAGCATTAAGTAGTGTCCATCCCTATCTTTTTAAATTTTCTTTATTTCCTGCCCTTTTTTTGTGGGCCGTTGGCTTGTCTGATAGTTTTCCATCCTTTCACTTTGAGTCTGTGTTTGTCTTGTTGAGTTAGGTGGGTTTCCTGTAGACAGCATATTGTTGGTTTGTGTTTTCTGATCCATCTTCCTACTCTGTGCCTTTTAATAGGTGAATTCAGACCATTGACATTTATTGATATCAAAGACTGGAGATATTTTAATGCCATTCTTGTAGATTTTTAGAGTGTTCTGATAGATGGCATATTTATGGTGGTCTGACTGTTTATAGGAGACCTTTCAGAATTTCTTTCAGAGCAGGCTTGGTGATAGTTGGTTCTTTCAACTGTTGCTTGTCTGAGGAGGTTTTAATGCCTCCATCTAGTCTGCATGACAGTCTAGCAGGATACAGTATTCTTGGTTGAAAGCCTTTCTCATTGAGCACTCAATAGATATCTTGCCATTTTCTTCTGGCCTGTAGTGTTTGTGTGGAGAAGTCTTCTGCTAATCTCATGATTTTCCTCTGTAGGTGACTCTTTGTTTTTCTCTTGCAGCCTTCAGGATCCTTTCTTTATCCTTATTCCTTTACATGCTAAATATGATGTGTCTTGGTGTCTTTAAATCTGGATTGATTCTGTTTGGGACCCTCTGGGCTTCTTGAACTTTTATGTCTTTTATGTTTTCTAGACTAGAGAAGTTCTCAGCTATTATGTCCTGAAGAATGCTTTCTTCCCCTCCCTCTCTTTCTTCCTCTGGTAAGCCAATAATACATATATTATTTCTTTTGAAGTCATCCCATATGTCTCTGTTGTTGTTTTCAGTATCTCTTAGTCTTTTTTTGAGATCTACTTCTTTTTTAGTTGTCTCTAATTCATCCTCAATCTTGCTAATTCTGTCTTCAGCCTCATTTATTCTATTCTCTCTCCCTTCTACTGTTTTCTGGAGTTCATCTATTTTTTACTCTGTTTGATACTTTTTTAGCTTGTTCAGATAGTTGTGTTTTTAACTCAGCTATTTCAGCTTTCAGCTCTCTAATAACCTTATTATATAATTCGTGTTTTCTTCCAGAGTTTCATTCATTGTGTCTGCATTTCTGATGATAATTCTTTCAAACTCTTTACTCACTCCTGTGATTATTTCCTTAACTAGTGTTTGGATGTTGACCTCATTATTTTGTGCTTCACCCTTTGGGGGGCTTTTAGCTGGACTATTGTCCTGGTTCATTTCTCTAATATTTCTTCTTGTTGGTTTAACCATTCTATATAGTATGACTTCCCTCTCTTGGTACTTTTCAAACAACTGATCACTCTTGCCTCAATTGACTTGTGTCTAAGTTAGGTAATTAAACGGTTCACAGTTGTGGAAATTGACAATTGTTTTAATATTATTTTAATCTCTGAGTTGGAGCTCAGTGGTTTAAAGGCCACTTTTGTTCTTTTTCTTACCTGTAGGCTCTGGGAGCCTTATGGCTTTTAAACCATAGGTAGGCTTTTTAGCTTAATCACTGACTCCTGAGCAAGAGATAAAGCAGGGTGGGGCAGAGATAATCCAGTGGTTATGCAAAGAGACTCTCACAGCCCCACCGCTAGGCCACTAAGGTATAGATCTTCTCCTGAGTTTCCTGCTTAGTTCTCTGTCCCTTGGTGTCAGCACAGCCCCCCCCCACCCCCCACCCCACCCCACCCCCGCTGCAGTTTCTGAGGGCAGTAGCAGTGGAGACTCACCATTGCATTTGGTGAGTCTTAGGGGAGTCCTTCCTTCAGCCAACTTTTTGTTGGTGAAACAGACTGGAGGTGGTGTCTCAACTGGTAAACTGCTGGACAGTTACCGCCACTTAATCTCTCCCTAGGCTCCCCTTTTCCAGGAGCCACACATGTTTGCACTCACCACTGATTTGGTGGGTTCCTGAGGTTGTTCTAGTCCTGTCTTGTTGCAGTCCCAGGTGGTCTCCTTTGATGACTGGATAGAGACAGACATAAATTGGGAGGGAAAGGGGGTTATAAAGAGGGAGAGAGACACCTGCTTTACCACTCATGAAGCTTTCCCCATGCAGGTGGGGGCCAGGGACTTGAACCTGGGTCCATGTGCACTGTAACATGTGCGCTCAACCAGGTGCACCACCACCTGGCCCTTTAGGGCTTTTTTTAAAAAATATTTTATTTTATTTTATTTATTTATTCCCTTTTGTTGCCCTTGTTTTTTTTTATTGTTGTAGTTATTATTGTTGTTGTCTTCGTTGTTGGATAGGACAGAGAGAAATGGAGAGAGGAGGGGAAGACAGAGAGGAGGAGAGAAAGATAGACACCTGCAGACCTGCTTCACCGCCTGTGAAGCGACTCCCCTGCAGGTGGGGAGCCGGGGTTCGAACCGGGATCCTTATGCCGGTCCTTGTGAGGGCTTATTTTTTAAATTGAGATAAAGACAGAACAATTAGGAGTAAAGGAGAGAGAGATGAGAGAAAGAGACAGAGAGAGAGGCACTGAAGCATTATTTCACTGCTTGTGAAGCTTCCTTCCTGCAGGTGGGGAGCAGGGCCTTGAACCCAGGTTCTTATACACTATAATATGTGTGTTCTATTAGGTGTGCCACTGCCAGGTCTCTAGAGTTCTTTCAAAAGCATAAGTTGTTGAGCTTGTTCCCAGAAGCATCCATATGAGGTCTGAAACCTTGCATTTCTATTCAGTCCCTAATTTAGGCTGTAGATGGTCCAGATAGGGTAATTGTCAAATGGAAGCAACAGGAACAATAGTATCAGCTATTTCATGCCAGGGTCACTTCTAGACGTGACACTTTCAGTTATTATTCGAAGCTGACAATAGTCATTAACTATCTCTCTCTTACAAGGAAGGAAACAGACATAGAGAATTTAAGCAATCACCTGGCCTTAAATTCCTGGTCATAACTACCAGATGGTTTCATTCATACCTGGAATCTAGAGTAGTGATACATATGAACTTGCACAAAACAAAACAAAACAGAAATGAACAAACTGTTTCTAAGACATGTAGGAACGATGGCGGTTATGCATCATTGTGAGATGGCAGTGTGAGTTTGCAAAACCTTTGTGGTGGGTGTGCTGTGAATCTATACCTTGTTAATCTTACAGTCTTGTAATCACAAATAAAAAATTAAATTTAAAAAGAGAGAGAGAGAAAATACTGGTCATCAGGGAACTGATCCGGGTCTGGGTAAGACCAGACTCCTCTCCTGTCTGGAATCTCTCTTGTTTTTCTTTTAAGACTAATGATCCTACAACTGTGGTCTCAGGGGGACTGGAGGGAAGATTTATTTGAAGAGACTTGCAAATCCGGATGTAAGGCAGCGTGACCTGACCAGAGAATGTCTCACACATTTTATGTCTGTTATCCAAATCATGTTTGTGATAAAGACGCTGTGGAGTCATGTTACGTGTCTCAGCTGGACAAAAATCTATGTGGCTGGAGTGCCTATTTTATTCTGTTTTATTTTGTTTTATTTTTATTTTACACCATGGATCTGGAAAGGATAGCTATTTTGACTGAGTGCCGGGAAAGTGTTTCTTTTGAGTTTGGTTGTTCATGGCAAGATACTGTCTTCAGACTCAAGAGAATATGGAATCATTCTCACTAATACAAGGTATCTGGTTGCCTTTTCTCCATCTGGGCCTCGGGAGGGAGGGAGACATTAATCCTCACTGGAGAAGTTCTGCTGGAGAAAGTCGTACGATGCGATGCTGCAGATTGATTCCACAAGGAGCTCATTCTCACCGTCTGCCTTCAGCTGCCGGGCCCACTGGGGACAGGATTTCTCCACTTTTGCTCTGCCGCCACCTGCCCCCACCCCAGAGCCAACTTTCTCAGCTTTTTTCCTGTCTCCCTGCGCTGTGCTTGCCAAGGCCAGCCCTTCCTCCTGGAGTCCACCGTGTCCTGTTGTCTGGATTCCCAACCCGTCCATTGTCTCCTCCTCTCTCTGTTGCCTTTTCCCCTTCGTTACAGCATCCTTCAGATAACACCCTTGTTGGTATGCGGCTTGTAGGCTAGAAGCTCCTTCCGTTCTTCCAAGACATGTGTTCAGGCCTGACAGATCCATTCGGAGTTCTCATAATTAGACCCCGGGGATGCGTCCGGCTTGGGCTGAGGGTGAACCATTTGCAAGTCTTTTTTGGATCAGCTCTCCACATTCTCTGAGCATCTGCAGTCTTCAGGAGGAGGACCAAACTTCTTCATAAAGTGGCTGTGAAGAGAGAAGGGAAACTGTGCGTTAAGATACTCTGTGCAGAGTCTGTAGTGACGCTCAATGTAGTGATAGTGGAGGGTCTTCTCCATAGAGGGAGGGAGGGAAGGAGGGAAACTGCTCATCAGCACTGGCTGTCTCTTTCCCTTCCTCCTGAGCTCAGCCCTCCCCAGGCCTCGACAGCCACCATTCTCACACTCCCTGTACTGAACCTCCCTCTAAATCCTTGCTTCTCAACTGTTGGTATCATCATCATCCTCCCATAAGGAAAAGCATTCAAGAAAATTATTTATTATGGGGCCAGGCGGCGCACCTGGTTAAGTACACACATCACAGAGCACAGGGACCCAGGTTCAGGCCCCTGGTCCTGACCTGCAGGGGGAGAAGCTTCCCAAGTGGTGAAACAGGGCTGCAGGTGTCTCTCGGTCTCTTTCCCTCTATTTCTGTCTGTCTTTATCCAAGAAATAAATCAATTTAAAAAATCATTTACTGGGAGTCGGGCGGTAGTGCAGCGGGTTAAGCACAGGTGGCGCAAAGCACAAGGAGCGGCGTAAGGATCCCGGTTCGAGCCCCAGGCTCCCCACCTGCCGGGAAGTCGCTTCACAAGCAGTGAAGCAGGTCTGCAGGTGTCTGTCTTTCTCTCCCCCCTTTGTCTTCCCCTCCTCTCTCCATTTCTCTCTGTCTTAACCAACAACGATGACAACAATAATAACTACAACAATAAAAAAAAACACAACAAGGGCGACAAAAGGGAATAAATAAATAAAATAAATTAAAAATAAGTGTAAAAAAAACACATTTACTGCACTATTTTATCACAACCAACACTGTCACTATTTTCATTGCCATTAGTACTTTAAGTGGCAAACGCTAGAAGAAGTACTTTAAGCCTACTAGAAGCTCCCATTCCAAATGGACTCTTTTTTTTTTTTTCTTCCCTTTTCCAGCTACCAGATGAAAGAGAGAGACAGAGAAAGAGGAGAAGTACCACATCCCTGGTCCACCACTTGGGAAGCTTTCCCTTTGCGAGGTGCCCCCACGCCGTGATCTAGTGTTAGTGCTCAGGCCCTAGTGCATGGAAAAGTGTGTGTCCTGGGGGCTGGGCAGTGGCCGTGGCGCATCTGGTTCATCGCACATAGTAGTACTATCTGTCAGGATCCGTGCAAGGACCCAGGTTCAAGCCCCCAGATCCTCCCCACCTGCAGGGGAGAAGCTTCACAGGCGGCGAAGGAGGTCTGCAGGTGTCTTTCTACTTTCCCCTCCTTTCTCAGTTTCTCTTTGTTGTATCCAGTAAATTGGGGGGGGAAAAAAAAGACTAGCAGGAGCGATGGATTCACAGTGGGGGCACTAAGCCCCAGCAATAACCCTGGAGGCCAAAAAAAAAAGAAGGAAAAAGAAAGAAGTGTGTGTACTCTGCAGGTGAACTGTCTCCTGACTCTCCTTTTAATTAGTTTAGTCACTTTAAATTAGAGGTCGGTGAAATAGCTCATGGGGAAGTATCTGCTTTGCTGTGTTGGCAAGCCAGACCTGAGCTCCCAGGAGACCACAGGGAAGTACCAAGACTGAGGGAAGCTTTGGTGCTGTGGTGTCTCTCTCCCTCTCTTTCCCCTTCTGTCTCTGCCTGCAGTGATGAAACCCCCAACCAGGACAAAAATTAAATTAAATTAAATTCCTTTCATTTCTCTCTACTAAGATAAATTAAATTTTAAGGAATGAAATTCTATTAGGTGGAATTGAGTCTTGGAAGGGTCATAAACCATTATAGTAATCAAGAATCATCTCTCTCTGTCTTATAAAAAAAAATACATTTTTTTTTTTTGCCTCCAGGGTTATTGATGGGGCTGGGTGCCAGCACTATGAATCCACTGCTCCTGGTGGGTATTTTCTCCCATTTAATGGATAGGACAAAGAGATCTTGAGAGGGAGGGGAAGAAGGAGGGAGAGAGAGAGACCTACAGACTTCTTCGCTACGGGGGAGCAGGGGACTCAAACCCAGATCTCTGTGCAGGTCCTTGTGCTTGGTACTATGTGTGTTTGACTGGGTGCACCATCACCTGCCCCCTAAAAATAAATAAATCTTAAAACAAACAAAAATAGGGACTGGTGAGATAGCTCACTTGAGAGGACTACTCCTTTGCCACAGGCATGACCCAGGTTCAAGTCCCCAGTACTCCATGGGGGCACTGCTTCACTGGGGGAAGCTCTGAGGCTGTGGCCTCACTCTAGGCAGATCTCAGTGAGGAGCCAGGAAGCCCTGGCAATGACAACTAAAGCACACAGGTAGCTGACTGGAAGTCTGTCCTAGTGTGGGGAAGGGACAGACATCTCCTGAGAGCAGATGGAGTGAGCAGGACCTGAGTGCTGTGGGCAGAGTCTGTGTGAGCACTGGGAGAGCAACAGGAGCAGGGTCCCTAACTTAAAGTAAGGAAGAAGCTGCTTTAGCTAAAGTGGCCTCTTGCTGTGTAGAACAGTGGAAAACCAACTGAGACAGCTGATAAAGGGACCTCTTCTAGGTGCTTGAACAGAGGACTGCAAGGGGAACTTGAGGGAGAACAGAGTCACTTGTTGAATGAAAAAAAAAAAAATCCCAGAGAGGACCTGTGAATCAGGGAATCTAGTTGGGGGGGGGGGGGTCTTTGTAATCCTGTAGTGCCAATATACATGCTCTTTGCCTTGGGCCTACATATTTTTTTAAATTTAATATTTATTTATTCCCTTTTCATTGCCCTTGTTTTTATTGTTGTTGTTATTGATGTTGTCATTGTTGGATAGGACAGAGAGAAATGGAGAGAGGAGGGGAAGACAGAGGGGGAGAGAAAGATAGACACCTGCAGACCTGCTTCACCGCTTATGAAGCGACTCCCCTGCAGGCGGGGAGCCGGGGGCTCGAATCGACATCTTTACTGCTGTCCTTGCGCTTTGTGCCATGTGCGATTAACCCGCTGCGCTACCGCCCGACTCTGGGGCCTACTAATTATGGTAGAACCTGGAGGGCCCAGTTTGCTCCCTCATGCGAGAAGGGTCTTGACCCTGAGGAAATGCTATCCTTCCTTCCTTCCTTCCTTCCTTCCTTTCTTTCTTTCTTTCTTTCTCTCTCTCTCTCTTTCTTTCTTCAACATTTCTTTTTTAATTTTTAAAAAGTATCTTTTAAATTTATTTATTATTGGATAGAGACAGAGAGAGAAATTGAGAAGGGGGCAAGGGAGATAGGAAAAGAGAGACACCTGCAGCCCTGTTTCATCATGCGCAAAACTTTTCCCCTGCAGGTGGGAGCCAGGGCCTTGAACACGGGCCCTTGGGTACTGTAATGTGTGTGCTTCAGCAGGTGTGTCACTCACCACCTGGCCCCCGGAAATGGTTTTCTTGTTAAATGCTATGCTCCCATGTTAGGAATATTCGCAAGGCATGAGCACCCGTTAAGGAAACTGGACTTCTATTTTCTGTCTCCCACCTAATTTTCTAGATCAGAGTCTCTTTAGATGTACAGGAAGTTTCAGGGAGAATCATTTGAGTGCAGTAAACTGGGGGAGTTGGGGGAGAGGCTATGGCTATGGAAGCTACCACAGTAAGGGACCCTCTTCCCTAAACCACATACTCCTACTGGAAATTTCAGGTATATGCAGTGTTGTTCTGTTTTTATCCTATGTATGCGTACTTGAGGTGTTTTGGTTTTTTTTTTTTTTGTCCCACAAGTCAATTTAATTTATGACTTATGCAGCCTCACTCAGTTATGTTTACCCATCCAAGTGTTCAACTAGCTGCAAACAGGAGGGAACCCTGCTTTTTAGGACCTGTATGTGAAAGGAAGGAAGGAAGGGAGGAAGGAAGGAGAAGAAGGAAAGAAAGGAAAGAGGAGAGAGAGAGAGACGGGAAAGAAAAAAAGGAAGAGTTAAATCTAAGTAGAAAAAGAATTTTAGGATCATGAGCATCTGTGTTTTAGCAGTTAATTTTTAACTCGTCAAAGTCAAATATTCCAAGTTAGAATAAGCCAATGAATTGGGGTGAGCTGAGGTAGGAAGCGAGCTCATCCATTTCTATCCACATTGGCAGAAGACTTCTCTGTGCCCCACCCATAAAATACCAATACTTGTGATCCCTCTTCTCACCGTGGACTGGAGAGTCAACATGGCTCATTCACACTCGATGGGCAAACATGGTTATTGAGTATTGCTTCTAGGTCATATATTCTGTCTGGGATCCTGGTAGAATCAAAAATTGAAATGGTCCTCATAGAAAACTCTTCGTGAGACAGGCTGGGAGTATGGATCGACCTGTGAACGCCCATGTTCAGTGGGGAAGCAATTACAGAAGCCAGACCTTCCACCTTCTGCACCCACAATGACCTTGGGTCCATACTCCCAGAGGGATAAAGAATAGGAAAGCTGGGGGTCGGGCCGTGGCGCAGTGGGTTAAGCGCATGTGGCGCAAAGCGCAGGGACCAGCGTAAGGATCCCGGTTTGAGCCCCCGGCTCCCCACCTGCAGGGGAGTCGCTTCACAGGCGGTGAAGCAGGTCTGCAGGTGTCTATCTTTCTCTCCCCTTCTCTGTCTTCCCCTCCTCTCTCCATTTCTCTCTATCCTATCCAACAACGAATTGCGTCAACAAGGGCAATAATAATAACCACAACGAAGCTACAACAAGGGCAACAAAAGAGGGGAAAAATGGCCTCCAGGAGCGGTGGATTCATGGTGCAGGCACCAAGCCCAGCAATAACCCTGGAGGAGGAAAAAAAAAAAAAAAAAGAATAGGAAAGCTATCAGGGGAGGGGAAGGGATACAGAGTTCTGGTGGTGGGAATTGTGGGAAGCTGTACTCCTCTTATCCTATGGTTTTGTCAATGTTTCCTTTTTATAAATAAGAAATTAAAAAAAGAAAACTCTTCGCTACTGTACCCAGGATATAGTTGAACATTCAATAATTGGCAGCTATTGTTATTTGCAAGAAGTACATGCAAGTTTAGAAATTCTTGCACAAGCCAAGAATTCACAAGTGTGAACCTAGGCAAGGGAATAGAAATTCTATATGCACCAACCTCCTGAATGTGCCAGTCTTAGCAAGAGGTGGTTGTTCCTCGTGAAGCAAAAGCTAGGCTATCTGGATGTACTGCTTAAAAAGAATCATGTCTTGTGTTTTCCCATACAAAGAACATTCATCAGCACATGGACTTCAGGCGCTGAGAATAGTGTGTATGTTTAGGCTGGCACACAGATGCCCTTTTCTTTTGCCAGTAGGACATTCATTTGCATTGAAGACACCTAGGAGGCATGTTTTACCAAGCCATGTCACATGTGGCATTGTGAACATGCATTTCATAAGAATTCCATAACAGGAGGCTCAAGAAAGGCTATGGAGAGAAAATCGTGGAAAGACAAGGCAGCTGTGAGTCCTTATTTAATTAAATTCTGAGTTTCTTTGGGCCCCTAATGTCAGAATTAGTCTTATTTAGGCCAGACTCATAATCTCATGCCAAGATGGCTCCCCATGCATTTTTTTTTGCATAGTTCAGGGTCTCCATGTGCATCCTATTTTTGGAGGCTATATTGATTTATTTTTGCCTCCAGAGTTATCACTGGGGCTCAGTGCCTGCACTACAAGTCCACTGCTCCTGGCTGACTTAAAAAAATTTTTTTTTTATTGGATAGGCAGGGAAATTGAGAAAGGAGGGAGAGGAAAGAGACCAAGAGACCTGCAGATCTACTTTACAGCTCAGGAAGCAGACCCACTGCAGGTGGGGAGCCGGGGCTGGAACCTGGATCCTTACACCAATACTTTTGCTTAGTACTATGTACGCTTCACAGGGTGCACCACTGCCCCCACCCCGGGGGTCTGGATTTGCATCTCACCTGGGTTTTTGCTATAGTCCAGATCTTTCTTCTTGCAATGGCAACAAAGTAACCTCTGCACTGATTAGGCAGCCAGTAGTTTAGCATTTCACCCATCTCCAGACATTTGGGCGGTTTCCAGTGTTTCACAGCGAGGAACTTCCTTGCTGTCAGTGTCGCACACAGACTGCTTAGTTAACGACTCACCACGCACCCTCTCTCCAACAGAAAGATGCTTTCTGCCAAGGTATTAGAGGTGATATCAACTCATTAAACTAAGAGTCTTAAGAACTGGCAGGCAGCATTTGCTGAGACAGCATCTTCCTCTGGCTCATTTTCCTTCATTTAATTAAGAGAGGGAGAGGGAGAGGGAGAGGGAGAGGACACCTCATAGATGTTAAGATGAGCGTGGTGGAGACACATATTGCCCTGGTGACATTTCCACCCCTGTGAACGTGTCACTCGGGTTTTTAGGAGGGAAAGTGGACATTTGGTTTGGGTGCAGAGATGTCTGCATACACTCTAATTTAACAGATCTGGCGTCACCGCCAGTGCCAGTCAGAGTGTGGGAGCAACCAAGCTGTAGATGTTTTTAAAGCAACATAGTTCTTGTTAATTTAAAATCAGGCTGACAAAGAGCTGGTTGAGTTTGAAATCACATTGTGTTGTGGGAAACACCTGGACTGTGCATTCAGACAGTCCTACATTTGACTTTTAATTCCATCACTTGTAGACTGGTGGTTTTAGAGAATGTGTTCAATCCTTCTGAACCTCGGTGTCTGTATTTCTTTCTGTCCTTTGGGTTGTTTGTGTCCCACAGCCCAATAGAATGTGTGACGTGAGGGAGGGACTCAGCAGTTATTGGCAGGGAAAAAAGAAAAAAAAAAGGTAGATTGATAGACACCTGCAGATCTGCTTCACTGCATGTGAAGTGACCCCCCTCCCGCAAGGTGGGGAGCCCTGGGTTTGAACTGGGATCCTTATGCCGGTCCTTGTGCTTAGTGCCATGTGCGCTTAACCCGCTGCGCTACCACCCACCCCCAAGAAAGAAAGAAAGAGAGAGAGAAAGGAAGGAAGGGAGGGAGGAAAAAGAAAAGGAAAGGAAAAGACAAGAAAAGAGGAGAGAAAGGAAAGGAAAGGAAAGGAAAGGAAAGGAAAGGAAAGGAAAGGAAGAGGGGAGGGGAGGGAAAGGGGAAAGGGAAAGGAAAGAAAAAAAGAAAAGATGACTAATGTGTGTGGTTGGATAGATCAGTGGAAGGACAAATCTGCTGCTTGACTGAATGGAGAAACCACTGTGGATTGAGAAAGACTGAACTTAAATACCAAATAAAACATGGGCACCAACAGCAAACCTATCTGCTCCATTAGCCTGAAGTTTGCTAAGCAGATGTTTTTACTTATACATTCCAGACTGAAATAAGAAGCCACGAACCCTCTCTTTTGCCTTTCTTGTCTGAGTAGATGTGAGTGAGAGATTGAGAGAGAACACAGTAGTAGGTGTAACCCTAACGAGAAGAATATTATTTCCCGAAGTCCAGAAATTCTGGAGGAGAAAGTTTTTTTCCTTCCCTGTCATTTGCTACTAAGTATCTATTCTCTTTTTCACTCCCATCATGTATTCTCTTCACTATATTGAGACGTTAGAATACAGCCTTTCGAGGGTCCGGCAGTAGCACAGCCGGTTAAGCACACTTAGCGGAAGCACAAGGACCAGCATAAGGATCCTGGTTCGAACCCCCGGCTCCCCACCTGCAGGGGAGTTGCTTCACAAGCGATGAAGCAGGTCTGCAGGTATCTGTCTCTTTTTCACTCCCATCATGTATTCTCTTCACTATAATGAGATGTTAGAATATAGCCTTGCGGGGGTCAGGCAGTAGCCAGCGGGTTAAGCGCACGTGGCACAAAGCGCAAGGACTGGAATAAGGATCCTGGTTCGAGCCCCTAGCTCCCCACCTGCAGCGTAGTCGCTTCACAGGCGGTGAAGCAGATCTGCAGGTGTCTGTCTTTCTCTCCCCCTTTCTGCCTTCCCCTCCTCTCTCCATTTCTCGCTGTCCTATCTAACAATGATGACATCAATAACAACAACAATAATAACTACAGCAATAATAATAATTTAAAAAACCAAGGGCAACAAAAGGGAAAATAAATGAATAAAAAGAATATAGCCTTGCTTCCTGGTGGTCACTCAGTGACTATCACAGTTGTATGCCTATAAGCCCTTTCAAAACTGAGAAGCTATAAATCACCTCTTCACACAGCTCTTGTTTTTATGGGCAAGCAAAGTCCGTGCCCAGCCTCCTCACAGAGTCTCCTCTCCAGCTTCGTAGAGGGAACAGGGCATATGCCAACCCTTAGACCACAGCTCTCATCTGAACAATGGAGGTTCTGGCAGTGGGGAAATGTGGAGACCACACGTTTAACAGATAAACTAGGAGGGAGAAAAAAATGACAACATTCAAATTTAGTGGAGACGATTTCCTTTTCAGACTTCATCATTTGTTTGGTTTTTGAGCGAGATAGAAATGTCTTGTGCTGGGGCCGGGTGGTGGCGCACCTGGTTGAGAGCACGTTACAGTGCTCAAGGACCCAAGTTCGAGCCCCCAGTCCCCACCTGCAGGGGGAAAGCTTCACAAGCAGTGAAGCAGGGCTGCAGGTGTCTCTCTGTCTCTCTCCCTCTCTGTCTCCCCTACGCTCTCGATTTCTGGCAGTCTCTATCCAATAAATAAAGATAATAAAAAAAAATTTTAAAAGAAAAAAAAAGGCAATATATATATATATATATATATATATATATATATATATATATATATATATATAAAGAAATGTCTTGTGCTGGGACCAGGTGGTGGTGCACCTGGTTGTGCGCACATATCACAATGTACAAGGACCTGGGGTCAAGTCCCCAGTCTCCACCTGCAGGGGGAAAGGTTTGCAAGTGAAGCAGGGCTGCAGGTGTATCTCTGTCTCTTTCCCCCTTAGTCTCTTCCCTCAATTTCTGGCCATATCTAATCCAATCAATAAATAAAGATAATAAAAATTTCTTTAAAAAAGAATTTTTGTAGTTATCTGTTTCAGCTCTGGCTTATAGTGGTATGGGGGATTGAACCTGGACCTTTTTTTTTTTTTTTTTAAGGTTTTTTTTTTTTTTTCCCCTCCTCCAGGGTTATTGCTGGGCTCAGTGCCTGCACCATGAATCCACCACTCCTGGAGGCCATTTTTCCCCCCTTTTGTTGCCCTTGTTGTAGCTTCGTTGTGGTTATTATTATTGCCCTTCTTGACACCATTCGTTGTTGGATAGGACAGAGAGAAATGGAGAGAGGAGGGGAAGACAGAGAAGGGGAGAGAAAGATAGACACCTGCAGACCTGCTTCACCGCCTGTGAAGCGACTCCCCTGCAGGTGGGGAGCCGGGGGCTCGAACCGGGATCCTTACGCCGGTCCCTGCGCTTTGTGCCACATGCGCTTAACCCACTGCGCCACCACCCGACCCCCGAACCTGGACCTTTTAGAGCCCCAAGTGTTTCTCTGTTTCTTTGTTGTTGCATGAGACAGTTCTGCACCCACCCCTTTTTAATTTTTTTTCCACTGGCAAAAGAAAAAGGGAATGGAGGAATTAAAATAGCAAAATTTTATTTTCTAGTGCAAAGCTAGTGCAAAGCCCTGGCTATTGCCTGAAGCCCTGTGCTGACACCGGCACATGGATGGTTAACAAAACTCTTCCCCAACTGAGCTAAGTGAGAAGAAGAAACGTTAAAACAGTAGTTGCGGGAGGCAGAGAGGCCAAAGGGAAGGTTAGCAGCAAAACTGTGCGGAAGAATTCAGGCATCTGAGGGTCGTGCAGAATGTCACTGGGATGGTTTATGCCAGCTCAGAGGGCAGCCTGAGGAGGGCAAAAGGACCACAGTGGAGTTAAGTTCTATTAATCACACAGACACGCACACTAGAGTTCAGGCTTGTGACTTAAAGGCAAGATGAATCTTGTGGGCGCCGGGCGGTGGCACAGCAGGTTAATCGCATGTGGCGCCAAGCGAAGGACCAACACAAGGATCCCAGTTCGAGCCCCCGGCTCCCCACCTGCAGGGGGGTCGCTTCACAAGCAGTGAAGCAGGTCTGCAGGTGTCTATCTTTCTTTCCCCTTCTCTGTCTTCCCTGCCTCTCTCAATTTCTCTCTGTCCTATAGAACAATGACAGCAATAACAATAATAATAATAATAATAATAACAACAACGATAAAGAACAAGGGCAATAAAAAGGTGAAAAAATAGCCTCCAGGAGCAATAGATTCCTAGTGTAGGCACTGAGCCCCAGCAATAGCCCTGGAGGCAAAAAAAAAAAAAAAAAAAAGAATCATGTGGGAACTTTCCCACTCTGATGACAGAGTGCTTAACAGTCTATACCTGCACGCATCACTTTCCCTCCTTCGGACCCGCACGTAAAAAACAAAGGAGAGAGAGGTGGGATTCACAAAGGGAGAGATAGCCTTCTCTGTTGGGCAGCCCTCACTTCAGTGCTGGCAGAGAGCTGGAGGGCTGGAGCATGGCTCTCCCCTGGGAGCTGACACTGGAGCCTTGGTGCTAAGATAAATGGGCTTCATTCATGAAGAAAAACACTGCTCTGCTGAGAAGCACCCGGATTGAAGCAGCAGCCAGAAAACACAAGTGTGGTCAAGGGTGGTGCCTAGCAGGGAGAATCCTTCTCCTAGGAATTCTTTTTTCTTCCTTCCTTCCTTCCTTCCTTCCTTCCTTCCTTCCTTCCTTCCTTCCTTCCTTCTTTCTGTCCTTCCTTCCTCGTTCTCTCTTTCTTCCTTCTTTTCTTTTTCCTCCCTTCTTTCCTTCCTTTCTTTTTTCCTTTCTTCCTCCCTTTCTTTCTTTCTTTCTTTCTTTCTTTCTTTCTTTCTTTCTTTCTTTCTTTCTTTCTGTCTTTCCTTTTTTCTTTCTAACACCCCACAGTGTTTCCTGTGGCTACAATGCCCTAGCCATCTGGAAGCACACTACACACGCAGTGTAGCAAACCACTCAGCATTAAGATTGGGTCCAGCCATTTTCAGAATGAACTGAAATGCTGGCATGAAGAAGGCAGGACATCTCCTAATTGCTTGGTTTCTGGAGTTCTCAGAGCACTTTTTGAAACCCTCAAGTGGCAAGACTTTCATAAGAATCAGAACTCTTGTCAGCTGTGTCCAGGACCTAGTCAGAACTCAGGCTCGAGCCATGAGTTTGTATGTACTGAACCTCTAGCATGGTTTCTGGAGTGCAAGGAGTTGTGTTTCTGAAGAGAGCAGATTTAGGGGTGAGTGGGAGGTGGGAAGCCCTGTGTTCGTTAACCTTAAGGTTCACTGGAGAAAAAAAAAAAAAAAAAAAAAAGAAACACTTATTTGCGTATCATGCAAACATCAAAAAATTAGTTCAACAAAATATTTCTGACGGGCTGTGAACATGTATTCATTTGGTAACCAAAAAGGAAGGATTTCACTGAATGCCTAGTCTGTGCCAAGCACCGCCCCTGGCACTGGGGCACAGCCATGAACAAACAGCTTCCTTCTCTTACAGACTTTCCATTCCAGTGAAGCAGAGAGCTAATCATTCAATAGGATAGAAAACTGAGTGCCAGGAAGTGGTGAGAGCTCTAAGGAAGAGCAAAGCCAGGGAAGGGAAGAGAGACTAGGGCCTCTCTGAGGAGAGGGACCTTGTGACAGAGACCTGAGGGCCTTCAAGCAGCAAGTGTATAGATAGGCTTGTGGCATCTGGGAGGAGGTCAAGTCCAAGGAAGAATTCATGGCGTGACCTCAAGGCAGGAAATAGCATGGAACATTGAAGAGAAAGGGGAATTGGTGCCTGGGTACACAACCTCACCAGTGTCTCTTGGAAGCTCATTGCTTCGGAGCCCTGCCCCCACTAGGGAAAGATGGAAACAGGCTGGCGGTATGAGTCTACTTGCAATTCCAGAAGACAGAACTCTCACCTTCTGCACCCCTTCCCCCAATGGTTTTGATCCATACTCCCATTTTAGGGGGAAGATGACCAGAGGGCTCTGAACTACAATTCCATCAGGAACCGGAGAGAGAGGAGGGAAAAAGGAAGGGACACTTAGAGGTAATAATAGGTATATGTGTGACTTGGAAAGGAAGAGATGATAGGACCTTAAAAGGGGGGGGAGCAAATGTGTAGAAATAGTAGATGTAGAAATAGTAGTTAACCCATATCTGCAGTAGTAGATGTAGAAATAGTAGTTAACCCATGTCAGCAACCTTGAGAGAACTGCTGTAGCTTATAGTGGAGGGAACAGAGATACAGAACTCTGGCAGTCGATACAGTACAGTTATCAATATTAAATCACTAATAAAAAAGGGGGGCAGGGGTAGATAGCATAATGGCTATGCAAACAGACTCTTATGCTTCAGATTCCAAAGTCCCAGGTTTAATCCCCCACACTACCATAAGCCAGAGCTGATCAGTGTTCTGGTAAAAAAAAAAAAAAAAAAAAGGTGTTGTTGTTTTTGGTGGTGGTGGTGGTGGTGGTGGTACACCTGGTTGAGTGCACATGTTACAATTAAGGATCCAGGTTCGAGTCCCCAGTCCCCAAGTGCAGGTGGAAAGCTTCACGAGTGGTGAAGCAGAGTTGCAGTTGTCTCTCTGTCTCTCTGTCTCTCTATCACCCCCTTTCCTCTCGATTTCTGACTGTCTCTGTCCAATAAATGAAGATAATCAAAAATCAGTCAATCAATCAAAATAAAAGGTGGGGGGTGGCCTAACAGGTTAGTTAGGAACTCACACTCTGTTTATGTAGGGCCTGGTAGGTCCAGGGTGAACTGTCCTGGGCGTGGACTGGCAAGTGTTAGCGTGTTGAACAAGATGGTGAGGAGATCTGACTAAACTAGGGTCCGCCCAGAGTGAGCTCAGAAAGGAATACAGAGATGTCTGCAGGCACCCAGGTAACTGATGCTGCCAGCTTGAGCTAGGATAGTGCTGGAGTGGCTCACATGTGATCTTCACTCAAGAGGCATTTGGGCGGAGGGGCTGCCGGCATCCACAAGGTGAGTGGGTAGAGGTGAGGTGGACTATAGAGGACGGAGGCAGAGAGGCCTAAGGCTTGAGCTTGGAGCAAGGACAGGAGTGTTGTCTCCCCCTGAAAAGGGGGCCCCAGAGTTAGTGCAGACTCAGAGATCATTCAGGCTTTGGTTGTGACCACTGTCAAGTTGGAGATGCCTAATAAGGCCTCCTTGGGGAGATGTTAAGAAATCAGTTGGATAAACGTTTAGCTCTGGCATCTGGAGAAAGGGCTGGGAATGGAGATGCCTTATTTGAAAGTTGCTCAGATTTAGGGAGGAAAAAAAAAAAGAGAGAGAGAGAGAGAGAATCTAAGTGAAGGGAAATGAAAATGCATATCATAGTTTCCCTTGTAGGGAGCAGAAACTTGTCACTTCCACAGTGTGTGTGACAAAGTATTAACTTCATGGGATGGACTCTGAAAGCAGAATGGAGATGACCTTTATTCAAAGGGTTGTATTCAGTATTTTTCTTTCCTTTTTTTTTTTTTTTTTCTCTCTCTCCCCCAGCCCCACCAGGTTATGAGGGTGGGTAGGTGCTTACACAATAACTCCTATCACTCCTAGTGACCTTTTTTTTTTTCTTTGATTTTTTTTCTTCTGGATATATGGTGAGAGAGAGATAGAGAAGAAGAAACACAGCATTGTTCCAGCTTCTCCCCCCTGCAGGTAGGACCAGGGGCTTGAACTTGAGCCATCCTGCATGGTAAGGATGGATGGATTCTACCTGTTGCACCACTGATACTGACTTGTAACCATTTCCATTAAGGAGTAGATCTCATCAGTGGAGAAGGCAAATTTTTAAATAGTTTCATGTACGTTATCTTCCTGGCTGACTTTCCTCTTCTCCTCCCTCGTATCCTCTGGGTTAGTTATTGGGGCTGTTTAAAGATAGTGTTTCAGCAGGTAGAGCAAATGTTTTATAGACTTGAGACCCTTAGTTTTATTTTCTACACTGTATATAACCATAGTGGTTCTTTGATCCCTCTTTTTCTCTAAGGAAATAAATCTTTGAAGAAAAAAATAAAAAAGGAGAGGGGAAAGGATGGTCTCTTGGCCCTTCTGGTGAGTTTTGTTCAACAGTTCTGAGTCTTTCACTTGTGTTTATAAGGTAGACCTATTATCAGTAAATTGGCCTTTGCTTTCTCTCGCCTCATACTTCTTTTACTATTTGCCTAGTGTTTGAAGAACTGGGGCGGGGCGGGGGGGTACTGATTGATTTTTCATCCTAAAGAGGTAGAGGAGGTCACATTAAAATCTGGTTAGAGAAAGATTAAAAAAAATTATTATTATTATTAGAGAAAGAGGTTGGAGAGGAAATGAGAGTAGGGGGGAGACAGAGAGGGAGAGAGATGGAGACCCCTACAGCCATGTTTCACCACTCGTGAAGTTTTCCCCCTGCGGGTGGGGACCAAGGGCTTGAACCTGGGTCCTTGTGCACTGTAATGTGTGTGCTTAATCAGGTGTGCCACCCACCTGGCCCCCAAGAAAGACTTTTGCAGTCGACAGAAAATGAGTTTTAAAAGTTTAAGAGAGAACTCGGTATCCACAGTTGTCGGTAGGGTAAGAGGAATCACTTTTAGAGGGTGAAAGCTAGTTCTGGCAGGTGTCAGATAAATACCAGCTTGATTTCCCAGTTAGCTGTTTTATTTTCCTTTTCCCTTTGGGAATCTGAGCACCTACATCCAGAGTCTTTCCCCTACCACCATCCCATTTATTGGGAAAGTAAGTAAGTAAAGAGCTTATTCTTGTGAGAAGGAAAGCAAATAATGGAAGCATAAGGTACAGCCTGTATAATTAAAGGACTTTGTACTGTGTCTGTGTAGATACATAAACAAATGAGACGTTGAGATTCATAAAGGAGAGAAGCTGAACGTGGTATATGCCAGCTAGTCACTGAGAGCTAGCTAGTCAGAGCTGTGTCCAGGCTGCTTAAAGGAACTCTTACCTGCTTTTAAAGCCCCTTCTAGTGGTAAGCCGAGTGATTTTTTTCTTTCTTGGCTCTGGATGGTGGTTTTTGTTTTCCCCTGGGGCTGTTTGTACACGTCCTCAAGATGGGGTGAGCAGACTGTGCAGTTCACAATGGGTGTGAATGTGGATGTTCCTAAGCAAGTAAGGAGGTGAAGCGCAACTACAGAGTGGTTTCGCTCATGTGGAATAGAGAGAATTGAAAATGTGGAAAAAATGCATATATATCTGAGACTGTGGGAGAACTGTAGTGGTTATCTCTGGGGGGCGGGGGTGGGGACACAGACCTTTGGTGACGGGCCTAGGGAGTCGAGCGGTAGTGCAGCAGGTTAAGCGCACATGGCAGGAAGCGCAAGGACTGGTGTAAGAATCCTGGTTCAAACCCAGGCTCCCCACCTGCAGGGGAGTCGCTTCACAGGCGGTGAAGCAGGTCTGCAGGTGTCTGTCTTTCTCTCCCCCTCTCTGTCTTTCCCTCCTCTCTCCATTTCTCTCTGTCCTATCTAATAACAACAACATCAATAACGACAACAATAACTACAACAACAATAAAAAAACAAGGGCAACAAAAGAGAAAATAAATAAATAAACAAATAAATACATTTTTTAAAAAGGCTATACTGTAAGTTATCGCTCAAAGCTCTAAAGTTAAAAAAAATCTAGCTGAGAAGTGTTCTCATATTCAATGTAAAAATGCTTGTCAGGCATATATGTAAATATGTAAATCTCACAAGTGGAGCTAAACATACAAAGTACTAGTTTGTTGTGGCCACAAGGCAAAGTCTGAGCTGACCAAGCAGAACACTGTAGTGAGCAGTTATTCCCCAGTTACCTAGCAAGCTACATTTTTTTTCCCTCTTAAGAGCACAAAGTGCTACATACTTTTTTTTTTCCTGTTAGACATTCTTTTTCACACAACACACTGTAAGAACATATACACTCATTTGGGAAAAATCAATCCCAGACAGGGAGGTCATTTAAGCCCCTTCTGTTGAACAACGCAAGATTAGATGCTACAAGTAAGTTAACGGGAAGCCATAAGGATGCTTGTAGCATCTGATCCTCTTAATGATTCGGAGACAGCAGGTTATCCATTTATAGGTGTCTGGACAAGCACACTGGAGTTAAACCAGACCGAAACAGTCTTTTACTGGTTGCATTCTGTCAGGGAATACAAATATTTCATATTTGAATCATGCTTTGTCGTTTGCAAAGTGTTTACTCACGCACCTGGTTATTTGACCTAACATGTAACAAGCACAGATATTGACACCCATAATGATTAAGAAACTTGTGAAGAAGAAAAAAAAAAAGGCAAAGGTTCACCTGAATGAATGTAAGAAAGGTACCCAGTGGTGGTCTGGGAGACGGCACAGTGGATAAAGCATTGGACTCTCAAGCATGAGGTCCTGAGTTCAGCACATGGACTAGAGTGATGTCTTATTCTTTCTTTCTTTTTTTGAATAATTTTTTAAAAAATATTTATTTATTTCCTTTTTGTTGCCCTTGTTTTTATTGTTGTAGCTATTGTTGTTGATGTCGTCGTTGTTGGATAGGGCAGAGAGAAATGGAGAGAGGAGGGGAAGACAGAGAGGGGGAGAGAAAGATAGACACCTGCAGACCTGCTTCACCGCCTGTGAAGCGACTCCCCTGCAGGTGGGGAGCCAGGGGCTCGAACCGGGATCCTTTCTCCTGTCCTTGCGCTTTGCGCCACCTGCGCTTAACCCACTGCGCTACCAGCCAACTCCCTGATGTTTTGTTATTTCTTTTTCTCCCCTTGTCTTTCTCATTAACAAATAAAATATTTTTTTAAAAAGAAAGAAAGGTACCATATGTATAGATCTTTTTTTTCTTTTTTGTAGCTGTTGTTTTCCCACTTTGAGTAGATTATATTGAACACAGCTGGATTCGTGTGGGTTTGCTGTTTGCTTTGTTGTTACCGTTCGTATGGTCAGGGCCTCACTACGCCAGTTCAACTTTGTCAGACAGATCGAGAGACAGATGAAAAGGAAGAGACGGAAAGATACCCCAGCACTGAAGCCCCTTCCTGGCCAGTAGAGGCAGGCTTGTACTTGACAAGCAGGTGAGTTCTCCTAACAGCTCTGCTTGTTGCTTTTAGGAGTTGTTGGTCTCTTGATGCAGCAAAGGATGAACAAATCCCCAGAATCTTTTTTATTTTTTTTTTTAATTTGGCTACAGTTTAAGATAGAACCACTCAGTGGGATCCAGCCCCTCGCCCCAAATAGGGTGGGCCATTTCATACCACAGTCACTGAGTGGGTTTAGTGACAAGAGGAGGTCATTCACACCTTGGAGGTGAGAAGGTCTCACCTCCAAGACTTACCTCACTTCTCATCCTCCTCTTCTGACCAGAGCCCGGAGAAGCATAGTCATGTGCACTAGGGTAGAAAGAGTGAAAACAAAGCCTTGTGTGTCTTCTGTGTTTCTCTGATTCAGACTCAGGGCAGTGCCGTCTGTGCCTCCTGCCTCCTACCAGTCTCTATGCAGTCTGAATATTTCTGTGATGACTTTCTCTGTCTCGGTGCCTGGCAGAAAGTATGCCATCATTAGGAGAGATGTGATTAGAGCTAAGTCTCGTGGGCAAAATGATTCTTTCCATTAAAGAACAGAATTGCAGTTACCCGAGAAAGCTGGCATAAGTGTTTTTTTTTTTGTTTGTTTGTTTTTTAACCAGAGCACTGTTTAGCTCTAGCTTGTGGTGGTGATGGTGGTGGTAGTGGTGGTTGTGTGAATGTGTGTGTGTGGGGGAGGGTTTGAACCTGGGACTTTGGACCCTCAGACAGAAGAGTCTTTTTGCATAACCATTATGCTATCTACCCCCATTCTTATAAATTTTACGAGGCTAGTCAAAGCTCAGTCATATCAAGTGGGTTTTTTGTTTGTTTATTTGTTTTTTGCCTCCAGGGGCTTGGTGCTTGCACTATAAATCCACTGCTCCTCGAGGCCATCTTTTTTCCTGTTGTTGTATGATAGAACAGAGAGAAATTAAGAGAGGAGGAAAGAAACATAGACACCTGTAGACCTGCTTCACTATTTGTGAAGTGATCCTCCCCACCCGCCTGCAGGTAGGGAGCGGGGGGGGGGGGGGGGGGGGGCTGGAACCAGGATCCTTGTGCGGGGGGGGGGGGGGGTCCTTGTGCTTCGAGCCATGTGCACTTAACCCGGTGCGCCACCACCCGGCCCCCAATCAAATGGTTT
Source organism: Erinaceus europaeus (assembly GCF_950295315.1). NCBI lineage: Eukaryota > Metazoa > Chordata > Mammalia > Eulipotyphla > Erinaceidae > Erinaceus > Erinaceus europaeus. Next base: position 87,219,293 of record NC_080174.1, on the reverse strand, counting down.
TATCTTGAACGTTCTAGTCAACCATGATTGGGCTTTTATTTTTTTGCTTTTTCATTGAAAGCAAATCAGAATTGTCTTGGAGGTCATTGTTGCTGGGGTGAAAAAAAAGTGTTAATGTAACTGTCTTCATTGACGCTTGCTAGCTATCAGTCATTCTCACAAAGGCCATTGTGCCAGCTAACAGGAGCTGAACTCTAAATCTGGATTTACTGGAGGGCCCTGGACTCATTCCTGTCAGGCTGAAGTCTTTCTCCATCTCCTCTCTCCGAAGGCCACAGATCTGTTTCACTCCTTAGCCCTTCCGAGAAAAGAAGTGCTGGCCAAGAGCTGATGTCACCATTATCAGATAAGGACTGTACTCCAGTTGCTGAGTCAGTCACTGTAGTAAAAACTCAGGTATCATCATTTCACCCATGGTCCCTGGTAATTTTCTGTTCTGTAGTTCTGTGTGGCCCAACATTTCACCATCTTTATTTATTTATTTTACCTTTTGTTGCTCTTGTTGTTTAACATTGTTGTGGCTATTGATGTCGTTGTTGTTGGACAGGACAGAGAGAAATAGAGAGAGGAGGGGAAGACAGAGAGGGGGAGAGAGAAAGACAGACACCCACTTGTGAAGCGACTCCCCTGCAGGTGGGGAGCTGGGGGCTTGAACCAGGATCCTTACACCGGTCCTTGCACTTTGCGCCACGTGCGCTTAACCTGCTGTGCCACCGCCCGACTCCCTCACCATTTTTTTTTTTACTTTTTATTTATTTTAAAAAGGAGACATTAATAAAACTGTAGGATAGGAGGGGTACAACCATACACAATTCCCACCACCAGATCTCTGTATCCCATCCCCTCCCCTGATAGCTTTCCTATTCTTTCTCCCTCTGGGAGTATGGACCCAAGATCATTGTGGGTGCAGAAGGTGGAAGGTCTGGCTTCTGTAATTGCTTCCCTGCTACACATGGGCATTGACAGGTGGATCCACACTCCTAGCCTGCCTCTCTTTCCCTAGTAGGGTAGGTCTCTGGGGAAGCGGAGCTCCAGGACACCCCTGGTATTTCACTGTCTTTTATCCTGCAAAAGTCCTACTGGTCAGATAGGACCATAAAAGATCATCTTCTGACCCATGTCTTTGCAAACTGTGGTGTGTTTTGTCTTCTAGACTTTTTAACTCTGTGGGATAGTGGGAATGTGGTTCACTGCAGTGAGCCTCTCCCTATAAGACACTGAGTCAACAAATGTATGTGAAAGTAGGCTTACTCCTACAAAATAAATGGCCTTGCCTAAATTAAGTAAATCTTTATTTTTCAACACCAGATTTTAAAGCTGAAAGATATTTAGTTATCTCTCAACCAGTACCAGCAGGCCTAACACGGCTAGTGGTTGTGTTCTGTCAGAATCGAGAAAGTAATTCTTTCCCTTCGGCCTGGCGTCTAGTGAACGCTAGACCCTCAGCTTGCCTTCTCTGTTTTGTAAATACCATTCCCTATAAACTTTTTCCAGTTCTATAGAATCATTAAGTATTTCCCCTAGATAGCTCAAAAGGCCCCATAGCTCAAAAAAATTCAGATTAGTAGGGAGAGCTGAAGTGGGATGACAGGAGGTCAGATGTAACTTTGCATTTGTTCCCATATAGAACTTGGGGCTTGAAACCTATTGACCTTCCACACATCTCAAAAACTCCAAGTAGAGTCCCCAAATGCCTTAGTTTGTGTGACATTCAGAGAATTCCAGGGGCATGGAACTTTTCCAGGGCTAAATTCAGAAAGGCCCAGGCCTTAGATAAGTTTGTTTCCCTGTGTTAAAGTAAGATCAGTTATCAGAAAGAAATCTCAATAAAGTCTAGTTTCTAGGGGGGCAGGTGGTGGTGCACCTGGTTGAGCACACATGTTACAGTGTGCAAGGACCCGGGTTCAAGCCCTTAGTCCCCACCTGCGGGGAAAGCTTCGCAAGTGGTGAAGCAGGTCTGCAGGTATGTCTCTGTCTATCTCCCTCTCTTTCTCCCCCTTCCTTTCAATTTCTGACTGTCTCTACCCAATAAATAAATAAATAAATATAATAGAAAAATTAAAAATAAGAAAGACTGGTTCTAAAACTCAACACTTAGCTATCCGATGGAGTTAATTCTATCTTCCTCTTGGGCTTGTGAAAAACTCTGCTAACTATTCCATCTGTGAGATGGGGTATCTGAGTGCTGGTTATCATCCCTTGGAGGGGGGAACTGACCAGCATCACCTCTGACAGAACAATCTTGTCACCTTGCACTGTAGAGATTGTGCCCTCAAAAGGCCTTGGCTGTTTCCTGTGGATGTATCTGTGCCAGGTCTTTCTGAACCAAGGGCACTGGAGGCGTTGGGTCATTTCCTTTGGCCTTACGGTTATCACTGTGGCTCCCTCCTCTGGGTCATGCATGCTCCTGCTCCTTAGACAGTGAGGTCTCTCTCTCTCTCTCTCTCTCTCTCTCTCTCTCTGATTTGAAACACCTTACCCCCAGGCACTGAGCTGCACACAAGATCAGGTTGGTGCTTGATTCCTCGGAAGCCCCTACATGGGCCGGTTTCTTTGCCTGGCTCCTTCCTCCCTTTCCGTCTTCACCCTTCCACTCTACCACTGGCGTCCTCCCAGTGATCAGCCCAGGCTGCTGCTGGTACCTCTCTTCTGTGCTCCTTTACTTACTGGGATGAATTTGTGGATTGCTTAGAGCTAGGATGGCTGGATGAGTGGTTCTTATGACTTAGTGTCTACTCCATGAAGAGAGGACTAGATTGTCTTCTTCTTCTTTTTTTTTTTTCCCCTGCTGGGGCTTGGTGCTGGCACTAAGAATCCATTGCTTCAGAAGCCATTGTTTTTTAGAATATTTATTTTCCCTTTTGTTGCCCTTTTAAAAAAATTATTGTTGTAGTTATTGTTGTTGATGTCGCCATTGTTAGATAGGACAGAGAGAAATGGAGAGAGGAGGGGAAGACAGAGAGGGGGAGAGAAAGACAGACACCTGCAGACCTGCTTCACCGCCTGTGAAGCGACTCCCCTGCAGGTGGGGAGCTGGGGGCTCGAACCGGGATCCTTAAGCTGGTCCTTGCGCTTCGTGCCACATGCACTTAACCCACTGCGCTACCACCCAACTCCCCCAGAAGCCATTTTAAAATGTATTATCTATTTTATTTTTTTATTTAATAGGACAGAGAGAAATTGAGGTGGGGAGATAGACAGCCAGACAGACAGACCAAGCGAGAAAGAAAGGACCTGCTTGACCACTTGTGAATTGTCCCCTCTATAGATGGGGAGTGGGGACTTGAACCCAGGTCCTTCAGCTTAACCATATGGGCCACCTCCTGCCCCCCTAGATTTTATTCTCTACCACACCCCACACCTTCCACAGGCACCCAAAGGCTTCTGGGAACAGCATGGTTCACAGAGCCACCAGGAAACTAGCCACCTTGAGAGAGAAAAGCCATTCTAGATCTTTCTCAGAGGGTAATTTCTTCACCATCCTGTTTGGTTAGGTCTTCACTGGCCCTGCTGACAGCACTGTGCTTATTCTATGAAGGCACCCATGCTAACTGAGCCAGATTGCCAGGGGTCAGGTAAACATCAGGAGAGACAGAAGACCTGAGACTACTCTGGAGGGTGAGGACTGAAACATGACATCTCTCCCCTCGGTTCTGAAGGTCGGATGACTTACTGTAGGCTACCCTCTCTTAAATTGTGAATTTTGGATGCTTCATGTCTTAGTTTGACCCAGATTATTTTTCTTTCTCCCCAGTGAACATTAATCGTTTCCTGTAAATTTTCCTCATGTTAGGAAACAGATGTTCCATGTTTTTTTATCTGAGGTTTTCCCAAATGCTGACCCAGGACTTTAGAGACATACAGACATGGAGAGAGAGAGAGAGAGAGAGGGAGAGAGAATATTTTAGGAGTCAGTTATATCAGAATCAGAATGTGCTAATAAAAGCACAGCAAACATATCTGTGGAATTGTACAGATTTTTCCTAGGCTGGAAACGCCATAGGACATTCTGTTTAATGTGGTTTAGACTTGTTTGGTTACTACAGACTTTTGGCCTCAGAATTCCTTATCTCATGATAGTCTGCTCACCAGAATAAGGAGTACTGTAGCAAAAAGCACACAGTTCCTTTGGCCTATATTCACATGTTCTGATTTTTAACCAAACTATTTTTTTTTTGCTGTTGTATCTTAACTATGTAAAAATCCATCCCCCATCTTTCTGTAAACACTGAGTTCCTTCTCTGTGTTGAACAGGATGCCAGATTCTCTGGGAGATACAAACAAAATATAGACCCCTGGGACCATATTCAGTCAGAAAAGTGAGCGTGTTCAGGAATGATCACAATAAAAAGAATCAAGTAATGGTGTGAACTCAGGGAGGAGAAGACTGATTTCATGGAGCTAGAATGTGAGGGTATATTTAGGCAAAGAAGTGGTATTTATGCTAGGTTTAAAAATGTAAAGCAAACAATTTAGGCCTGAGTTTGAATTTGATTTTTACTGCATACCATCTATATAAGATGATCTAGTGCAAGTCATTGTTCTGGTGGGGTCATGAAAATACTACTGGCATTCTATGAAGCCAGACAGAAGAAGGCCAGTACTGCATAGTTTCACTTACATGTGGAATCCAAAGATGGAAATAAAAAAGTCAAATTTATGGAGGGCCGGGCAGTAGCACCTGGTTAAGCGCACATGGTACGAAGCACAAGGACCAGCGCAAGGATCCCGTTTTGAGCCCCCAGCTCCCCACCTGCAGGGGGGTCCCTTCACAGGTGGTGAAGCAGGTCTGCAGGTGTCTTATCTTTCTCTCTCCCTTTTTGTTTCCTCCTCCTCTCTCAATTTCTCTCTGTCCTATCCAAAAAATTTGAAAAAAATTGCCACAGGAGCAGTGGATTTCAAGTGCAGGCACTGAGCCCCAGTGATAACCTTGGAGACAGGAAAAAAAAAAAAACTGTATGTAGACAGAGTAGAGAAGTTGGGGGGGGGTCTTGAAATAGCTTGTTTGGATAGTGTGTCGCTTTGTCATGTGTATAACCCAGGCTTGAGGCCAGCCCCTACCACATTAAAGAAAGCTTTGATGCTGTGATCTCTCTCTCTCTCTCATTTTCTCTCTCTCTGTGTGTATGTGTGTCTAAAAATTAAAAAAAAAAAAGTAATTGTTGGGTTTGAAGGGTAGGGGAAATAAGAGTTTCATTTTTAAAAATGTGTAAAGTCTTAGTTCTGTCATGAATAACGACTGAGGAACTAATGAAAGGCATGATAGAGGCACAGGAATCCAGCCCCATTCTCCGCCTGCAGAGAGAAAGCTTCATGCGTAATAAAGCAGGGCTGCAGGTGTCTCTCTGTCTCTCAGTCACACTCTCTCCCCCTTTCCCTCTCAATTTCTTTCTATCTCTATCCAGTAATTAAGAAAGAAGGAAGGAAGGAAGGAAGGAAGGAAGGAAGGAAGGAAGGAAGGAAGGAAGGAAGGAAAACTGGAGATCACAACACTATTCTGTTACGGAACTTTACTAGAAAGTATAACTTAAATGTTTTCGCAGCAAAAGAAAAAGAGAAATATGTGAAGTAGTGGATGTTTTCATTAATTAGGTGGGGAGAATCTTTTCATTATGTACATATATCAAATCATTATAGGTATTTTATTTTACTTACCTTTTTTCTGAATAGATATAGAAATTCTTCCAGAAGATTCTATGTGAAAAAAAAAAAAAGATGTATGGGGGAGGAGCCACATGCCAATCCTTTGTCAAAGTTTTAACATCAAGATAATTTCTCCTGTGGCATTTAGTAAAGAATAATAAGCCCTTCAACTTTTTAAATCATTTTATGAATCTGAGATTATAGTAAATCATAAAACAGCAAGATTTTCCTTCTCAAGGCTTGCCAGTTACAGCAACAACTGCCAGAAAAAATGCTTGGTTATTATTTTGCAATTCCATAATCTTACCCTTTTTTGCATTCTTATTATGATTTAATGTTGATTTACAAAACTCTAAGATAATAGGGGTATAGTCTCATACTGTTCCCATCACCAGAGTTCTGTGTCCACAGCCCCTCTGCTGAAAGGAAATTGCTACAGTTCTCCCAAGGTCGCAGATAGGGGCTGACATTTTAACTATCTCTATCTATCTATGTACGTAATTTTTTTTTTTTTGCCCATTTTTTCCCTTGGTCCTGACTTTACTGTCTTTCTAGGTCACACCTACACTTCCGAGTGTCCTTCCTTTTTTCCCCCCTCTTCTATCTGTGATGAAGCAAAGAATGCCTGACTTCCTCTGGTGTTTTCCAGGTTCACTTCCCTTTCAATGATGATATAAAAATAAGGTTCCTGGTAACAGATGCTTCGGGTCCTGGTGGGATGGATGGGGTTCAGAGCCCTCTGGTTATCTTCTCCTATTATCTTCCCCTCCGGGAGTATGGACCACATTTCTTTATGGGATGCAGAAGGTGGGAGTTCTGGCTTCTGTACTTGCTTCTCTGCTGGACACAGACAGTGGCAGATGGATCCGTACCCTATCCTCATAATGTGTGTTTTAAATATTACAATTTTCTTTCTTAATATACTTAATTTAAAAAACACTGCATTGTGGTGTTACAGGTATCAGTTGTGCATCATGAAGAATCAGCTTGCATATCTGCTTCACTAAGTTCATCACTGAAAATGTAATTCTTT
>NC_080174.1:87195665-87212417 GCF_950295315.1 Erinaceus europaeus | reverse complement strand
CACTGGGGCTGTTCAATCCTGTAGCTGTTTCTGTATCTATTTGACCTCATAAAATGTGGCTCATGCAATTAGGGAAATAGATTTTGAATTCCATTTCATTTAAATCTCCTGTGCTATAACAGCTGTATTGGACAGTGTAGTTCTAGACTTTTTTTTTTTTTTTTGCCTCCAGGGTTATTGCTGGAGATCCTTGCCAGCACCATAAATCCTGGAGGCCTTTTTTTTTTTTTTCTATTTTATTGAATAGGACAGAGAGAAATTGAGAGGGGAGGAGAGAGAGAGAGATATGGAAACAGAGACATCCACAGACCTGCCTCATCACCTGTGAATCATTCCTCCTGCATGTGGGGAATGAGGACTCGAACCGAAGTCCTTGCACTTAGTACTATGTTTGCTTAACCGAGTGTGCTACCAGCCGGCTCTAAACTTCCCAATGATTTCTTGCTATATCCATTGAGGGTCCCTCAACATTAACAAGGTGAACTTGATTTTCATTTCTCTTTCAACCTGACTCTTCCTAGATGTAGCCATCAGTGACCCAGCTACTTGTGCCAAAACTTAAGTATCATTTACCTTTTTTTTTTAAAAAAAAATTTTTTACTACCTTTATTTATTGAATAGAGACAGCCAGAAATTGAGAGGGAAAGGGGAGACAGAGATGAAGAGACACCTGTAACACTGCTTCACCCCTTGCAAAGCTTCCCCCCTACAGGTGGGGACCCAGGGCTCAAACCAGGGTCCTTGGGCACTGTAACAATGCCATCAACCAGGTGCCTCCCATCACCATGGCCCCTCATTTCAACCCCTTCTCCCTTATCTCCCAAATCCACTCAATTAGCAGACCTTCCAGGAACTGTAGTGGCTCTATTTCTCATCATCTCTATGACTGTCCTGCCCGGCCACGTGCCATCCATCATATGTCACCTAGATAATCAAATGGCCTCAGAATGACCTTTGTCATACTGACCCATTCATCCACACTGCCCTCTTCCAGATTTCTCTGTAGAACTGTCAAGCTGTTAAACTCTCGGTAGGTCAGGTCACATTGTTACGGAAATATCCACGTAACATTTCTCAGTGTTCCAGCTCCGAGTGTTCCAGCTCCAGGGTGCAGCAGATCCAAAGGGCGAGTCTGAGGCCAAGACTGCGTGGAGGGCAGGGAGATACTTGGAGATACTTGATTACTCCGATGGAATCTGGCAGACTGCTGTCACACTAGATTGTCCGCCTGATTTGGAAAGCCACTTCTATACCCTTCAAGCCAGGATTGGATACAGGGTGGTTTGAAATAGGTACATTTTGATTGGCTTGAAGGTAGTTACAAGGTGCACCAATCAGGTGTATTCAGGTACGGGGGGGGGGGGGGGGGGGGGGGGGGGGATATATGATGTGCAAGCAGATTGGTCACCTTGTGAGTCATCAAGGTCCACGTAAGACAAAGGATGAGGTGGATTGGATTGGCTATGTTCCCACTGGAGCTGCCAAGATGCAAGTGAATACAAAATGAAACATACAATTTGGTTGGCTACATTTTGCCATTTGAAATGATTCAACCCGACTGGTTCCATTTCTAGTCCCCTAGGTTTGCTGAAATGTAGGAACAGCAGATGTACCTGTCTGTCTATTGTGCAATTGGGGAACATTTTATTTCAACATCACTCTCTGCTTGTTTGAAAAATGTGTAGAGCTTAGCACTGAAGCCATTTGCTTCTTTGTCCTGTTTCTTGTCAACTTGACAAGGTAACCGACACCCCCACACACACACCTTCCCCACTTAACTCATTTATTATTGCATCTCTAGCATCTACAACTATTCCTCCCAGGGAATCTGTGCCTGCTGATCCTCTTGGTGGTAATTAAATTAATGTCTGTTACGGAAGAGCTGAAATAGCTAGATCCAAAGTCTGAGATCTGTCATGTGGTTGTTGATAAAGGAGATGATTCAGAGGAGAAGCAATGATAGAAGCCAGAACGCCCACCTTCTGCACCACAGAAAGAATTTTGGTCCATACCCCCAGAGGAATAAATAATAGAGGAAATAAACCAGAGCCCCACCCCCATCCCCACGCCACCAGGACCTGGAGCATTTGTCACCAGGAATCTTCTTTTTATACCACCAGTGAAAGGGAAGTGATTCTGGAAAACACCAGAGGAAGCATGGTTGCGCTTATCTGGGAGAGAGGAGGAAAAAGGAAAGATACCCGGATGTAGTAATGGGTGTAAGGGTGACTTAGAAAGGAAGTGAAGGCAGGACCATTGGGGGGAAAAATATGTATATTTGGGAAGGGACACAGAACTCTGGTGGTGGGAACCATGCCCCTACTATCTTACAATTTTGTAAATTCATCTCAAGTCATTAATAAATAATAGTAATAAGTATGAATAAATAATAAAGAGCTGATCCATATGTATTGGGCAGTCATCATTTCTCTTCTGTTCTGGATGCAGTGAGAAGGCTAGGTGCTGTTATTAGTTACGGTGATCTGCGAGTGGGTAGACTGGGCCACGGTTCTGGTGACGTCTCTGATGTGAATTAGAAAGATCTCGTCTTTTTTCCTAGAGATGTATGTCTGAGCCAGATCTTGAGAACGTCTGTCTTTCATGCTGTTATGGCACGAGGCAAGAGAAGTTTTGATAGTCACAGGATGGAACATACTGGGGAGCTCTGGGGTCCACGACTACAAGGCAGTGTGTAGAGGGGAATTTGCAACAGGAGACTGTTACTAGTTTTTCCCCCAGAGGTACTTGGAATATATTCCTATCAAGTTATTTGAAATAAAGGAAACTTGAAGTGATAAAGTTTTCTTTCTCTCTCCTCCTCTTCCCTATCCTTCTTCATCTTCCTCTTCTTCTTCTCCTCCTTATTCTTTTTCTCTTTCTTCTCCTTTTCCTTCTCCATCTTCTCCCTCCCCCCTTTTTTTTTGGTAATTTTTTTTTTATCTTCCCTTGTGTTGCCCTTGTTGTCTTTTTATCTTTTTTTTTTTATTATTGTTGTTGTGGTTGATGTCGTCGTTGTTGGATAGGACAGAGAGAAATGGAGAGAGGAGGGGAAGACAGAGAAGGGAGAGAAAGACAGACACCTGCAAACCTGCTTCACCGCCTGTGAAGCGACTCCCCTGCAGGTGGGGAGCCGGGGGCTTGAACCGGGATCCTCATGCCGGTCCTTGCGCTTAGCGCCACCTGCGCTTAACCCGCTGCGCTACTGCCCGGCTTCCCCCCCCCCCCCTTTGTTTTTACAAATAGTTTTTCTTACAGCCTAAGGCCTTTGGTGGCCTTTTTGTTGCTGTTATCGAATGTTGCATTTTTAAGTATTAGCAGTCTTTTGTTTTAAAATATATTTATTTATTTATATTCCCTTTTGTTGCCCTTGTTTTTCATTGTTGTAGTTATTATTGCTGTTGTTATTGATGTTGTCTTTGTTAGATATGACAGAGAGAAATGGAGAGAGGAGGGGGAGACAGAGAAGGGGAAAGAAAGACAGACACCTGCAGACCTGCTTCACCGCCTGTGAAGCGACTCCCCTGCAGGTGGGGAGCCGGGGGCTCGAACTGGGATCCTTATGCCGGTCCTTGCGCTTTGTGCCACGTGTGCTTAACCTGCTGCGCTAGCGCCTGACTCCCTAGCTAGCAGTCTTTTATAACGGTTGGTGGAGGCCTTGGGTGACAAGCAAAGTAAAGTGAAGCTTGCAGAAGCGTTGCAGGTGTGATCAAGTCAGCGAGGCGAACTTGCTTCTGCTGGACTCTGCCTAGAATTGGCCATTTTCTGAGCACTGGCTGATTTAAAAGAAGCTCAGGATTGCTTAGCTCTAAGGCAGTTCAGAGATTCTCCCGGTGTGATTGCACCCACTTGGGCTTCCAGCCCTTTCTGCTGTGTCCCTTGCTTGGACGTCTACTGAATACGGAAGTTTGCTGGGTCCTGGCAAGACAAAAATGAGTTAAGACACATTCTTAGCCTTGAGGAGATTTTGTAAACAAGTGAGCAGAGAGACCAGTCGGCGGCGAACTAAAATCCAGGAGCCAGTTGCAATCACACAGGAGAAAATTAGCAATGAGCATAGAGAGCGAGGTGCGGGGTGAGGGGAGCCTGCAGACTCAGAGTCAGGTTGTCGGGGGTCCACTGTCTGGCTCAGCTGCTAGGAAGACATGTGACCTCTGGTGGAGATGTGATTCGTGTGCTTCAGTTTGCTTACCTGATCAGCCAGTCTATCAAAGAAACGGTTTCAGGGGTCGGGCGGTAGCGCAGCGGGTTAAGCGCACATGGTACAAAGCGCAAGAAGCAGCTTAAGGATCCTACCTCGAACCCCTGACTACCCACCTGCAGGGAAGTCGCTTCACAAGTGGTGAAGCAGGTTTGCAGGTGTCTGTCTGTCTCTCCCGCCCTCTGTCTTCTCCTCCTCTCTACATTTCTCTCTGTCCTATCCAACAACGACATCAGTAGCAACAATAATAATAAGCGCAACAACGATAAAAAAAAAACAAAAACAGAAAATAAGGGCAACAAAAAGGGAAAAAAAATGGCCGCCAGGAGCAGTGGATTCGTGGTGCAGGCACCAAGCCCCAGCAAGAACCCTGGAGGCAAAAAAAAATAAATAAATTTTGTACATTTACTAAAAGAGGGTCAGAGGAATGTGGGAGCGCTGGGAATGGGATGCATAGCTCTGTAAAAATCAGCTTTTGTCAAGGCCGGGTTAAGTGCACATAGTACTAATTGTAAGGATCCAGGTTCGAGCCCCAGCTCCCCACCTGCATGGCTGGGGGGAGGCACTTCATAGGCAATGAAACAAGGCTGCAGATGTGCAGGTCTCTCTCTCTCTCTGTCTCTCTTCCTCTCTCCCTCGCTTTTTCCCCTCTTCTCTCAAATTCTCTCTGTCCTGTCCAATGAAATGGAAAAGATGGCCAGGAGTAGCTATGGTTTCATAGTGCCAGCACTGAACACCAGCGATAACCCTGGAGGGAAAAAAAAAATCCAAAAATCAGCTTTTGTGATCATTGTCCAATAGAATTCACCAAGGCTTCCTCAAAACTGGTGACTTCTTTATTTATTTATTTGTTTTAATTTATTTTTCTGATGTCTCACACCTCCACAGTTTCACTGCTCCTGGGTTGACTCTTTCATCCAGCTAGAAACAGACGGATAGCTAGCTAGCTAGCTAGCTAGATAGATAATTGATTAATCACAGTACCAGAGCTTTCTCTGGTACTGTGCACTCCTGTGTAGTACTGGGTTCTTGAACCTGGGCCGGGTACACGGCAAAGCACATACCCTGCTCACTCAGTGAGCGATCTTTCCAGTCCAGAAGTGATGAGTTTTAAATTGAGTCTTGAGAGCAAACCAGAGGGAAGAGCATGTTTGACAGGAACCACAAGATCTACAGAGACACAGCAGTCTGGGGAGGGGTAGGTGCATTTGATGACTTGTCTTTGTGGCTAAATTGCCAGGTCCCTGTGGAGAGTGCTCAGGGTGAGAGGCAGGTACCTGATGACGGGAGCCTTTAAAATTTTTTTTTATTATCTTTATTTATTTTGGATAGTTACAGCCAAAGATCAAGAGGGAAGAGAGTGATAATAGAGAGAGAGAGAGGGAGAAGGAGAGAGAGAGAAAAATGAGAGAGGGAGGGAGAGAGAGAGAGAGAAAGGAGATAAGAGAATCCTGCAATACTGCTTCACCACTCAGCAGAGCTTTCCCCCTGCAGTTGGGCACTAGGAGCTCCAACCCAGGTCCTTGCGCATTGTAACTACCTGGCCACTACTGGGGCTTTCCAGATTGGACTAAAAAGCTTGATCCTCAAGTCTAGAAGAAGCCACTGGGTGGGGTCTGAGAGCTCAGGATGCACAGCTGGGCATCGGTACCCTGCAGTGACCTCGGCTGCACCTGTCACAGCCAAGCCTCTTTCTCTGATGTCAGGGTAGGGAGTCCACGTGTGCGTAAGTCCATGTTGCTCACGGAATATCATTTCTTTTTTTTTTGTTTTGTTTAAACATTCATTTATTTATTCCTTATTGTTGCCCTTGTTGTTGTAGTTACTATTGTTGTCGTCACTGTTAGATAGGACAGAGAGAAATGGAGAGAGGAGAGGAAGACAGAGGAGGAGAGAAAGATAGACACCTGCAGACCTGCATCACCGTCTGTGAAGTGACTCCCCTGCAGGTGGGGAGCCGGTGGCTTGAAATGAGATCCTTACGCTGGTCCTTGTGCTTTGCGCCATGTGCACTTAACCCGCTGCGCTACCGCCCGACTCCCATGGAGTGTCATTTCTTAGAGGACCACAGATGCATCACACGTAAAAATGCGGTGTTTTATGAATTCTTTTCTCCATTCTTCTCTTATTCCCCACTCCTGCTGCGACCCATAGTGATCTTATAGATTCCTTACGGAGTTAGATAAAAGCAATAAGATCTTTCAGAAGAATCCCAAAGGCAAGATTTTGCAAAGAATCAAGATCAACCTGCCCCTCAAGCCCTCTGCCCCTGGTTGTCCAAACAGGTCTCCGAGACCCAGAGTTGTCTTTGTGATCTGAGTCCTTCTACTGGGCCCTATGCTTCCACACCCATACTGTTTCAAACATGATTTACTAGAACGTCTCTCAAGTTTCCCATCTGCCGCTGCTGCTATTATCTCACCATGTGTCAGGAGACAGGCTTGAAGCACTCCGTCCGTGGCTCTAAATCAGACAGAAAGTAATGACTCTTTTTTTTTTTTTTAAGCTGATCAGATTTAATTGAGAGTCTGGAGGCTCTGGAGGCAGTAGACTGTGGGGAAGGACATCAGTTCTGTCGTAAGCTCATAACCTTAAGTCACTTAGCCCTCTTCGTGCCTGTTTGCTCTTTACCAATTGAGAATGTTTTCTTTGCCTCGTAAAGGTTTGGTGGGGATGAGAGGTGATTTAGAAACGTGCCAAGAACAGTTCCTGGCACGGAGTAGTGAGTGCTATTTAAGGACTTGTTGCTATTATGTCATTATTTCGCGATGTCAGTGCACTGTTAAATGGAGGATGGCGAATCTCGAGAAGCAGGAAAATAGCTGGACCAAGCCGTTGTCTGCATTTGACTCACTCCGGAGGCTTGCCATCATCTCAAGCTCAAACCAGGTTCCTAGACATGGGCTGTCTGATAGCCCAGTCTCTGTGGCTATTGATTGTTTCATGTGCAGCCAGCCCGAGGTGAGATGGACTGGGCCTTGAAGATTTAGTGTGGGGGAAAAAGAATGTTAACTGTCCGGGTCCTGGTGGTAGCACAGCGGGTTAAGTGGACATGGTGTGAAGCAAAAGGAGGACCAGTATAAGGATCCTGGTTCGAGCCCCCGGCTCCCCACCTGCAGGGAAGTCGCTTCACAGGCGGTGAAGCAGGTCTGCAGGTGTCTCTCTTTCTCTCTCCCCCTCTCTGTCTTCCCCTCCTCTCTCCATTTCTGTCTGTCCTATCCAACAAAAACAGCAATGGCTACAATAATAGTAACCACAACAACAAGGGCAACAAAATGGGGAAAAAGGCCACCAGGAGCAGTGGATTCATAGTCCAGGCACCAAGCCCCAGCAATAACACTGGAAGCAAAATAAAAAAAGAATGTTGTTAACTGTCTTGGTAATAATTGTTAGGGTATATATGTGTGTGTATGTGTATGTATATATATTTAATATTTTACTTACTTTTGATAGAGACAGAGAAATTAAGAGGGGAGCAGGGCTAGAGCAGGAAGGAAAAACATCTGCAACACTGTGTCTCCACTTGTGAAGCTTCTACCTGCCGGGAGAGCCTGAGGGGGCTTCTTCCCAAGCAAGTGCTCTCTGGGTTGGAGAGAACTCGACTAGAGCCAACCTAGGCTGCTGCGTGGGAGAGGGATCAGGAACTCGCGCCAGGCTAGCATCCGCAGGAGAGAGACTCTGGGACTCTCGGAGCCGGAAGACAATTCCATGTGTGTTTAATCAGAAGAGCAGCTATATTTATACTGCCAAGTAGGGTGGAAACAGGATGTGACGTAGAGAGGGTGGAGCGAAAAGAGACTGGTGGAAATCAGGGTGTGTCTAGGAGAGGGGGCAGAGCAAAAAGACAGCATGAACCAGTGGGGATTAAACCAATGCCCTGCAGGCAGGGCGGTTATTAGGTAACTGGTTATGTAAATAGACCGCAAGGTTAAGCAGGGGGAAGCTGGTGTACTGCCCAACATCTCCCCTGCAGGTGGGGACCAAGGGTTTGAACCTGGGTCCTTGTGCTTGACAATATCTTCACTCTACCATATGCTCCACTGTCCAGCCCATGGGTGCATTTGTTTTTAAAAACATGCTTACTAACCTGAGAGGGAGAGAGGAGAGAGCTCACTAGGACATTATTCTGGCACTTCTGATGCCAAGCATTGAACTCCATACTTCAAGTCCAGCGCTCTAACTGCTGCCCCGCCTTCCAGGTGACTGTACTCAGCAGAAGAGAGTCAGAGCACTGGTAGATGAGCAGTGGCCAGGATGACGCCCAGCACACCTCAGGTCTCTTTAGCAGCTGTTGTACCCTCTGAACCACCTTCCCAGCTGCATACTGATCATTTTTTTAAATTTGATGAAACAATAAAACTTCCTAATAAGGAGCAGGGGTAGATAGCATAATGGTTATGCAAAGAAACTCTCATGCCTGAGGCTCCGGAAGTCCCAGGTTCAATCCCCCACACCACCATAAGCCAGAGCTGAGCAGTGCTCTGTCTTTCTCTGCATCTCTCTCAAAAATAAAATAAAATACTTAAAAAAAAGAAATACATTTAAAAAACAACTTCCTAATAAATATATTATTAGAATCAATACTATCTATCTCTTTTTGTTATTGTTGTAGTTATTATTGCTGTTGTTGTTATCGTTGTTGGATAGGACAGAGAGAAATGGAGAGAGGAGGGGAAGACACAGAGGAGGAGAGAAAGATTGACCCCTGAAGACCTGCTTCACTGCTTGTGAAGCGACTCCCCTGCAGGTGGGGAGCCGGGGCTCGAACCGGGATCCTTACACCTCAGTCCCTACACTTTGCGCCATGTGCGCTTCACCTACTGCACCACCGCCCAACCCCGTCTGTCTCTTTTTTAAGGTGACTGCATGATTTGTATTCCTTTTCCATTGAACAGCATGGCCTTAGGCTCACCACAATCAATAAAACACAAAGATGTAATTATCTGTGACTAGGTAGCCACTCTTAAGAAGCCTGTACCCTCTTTCATTGTGCTTCGAGTTAGATAGGACCATCCATCTTTTAATTACCTCCATGAAGAGAACCATGAAGTGGTTCTAGCAGAAGGCGTTGAAGGACCATCACAAGAAAAACAAATATAGAGAGAGACTTCTGCTAACTGGAGAGGGCTTAAGGCAAAAACACTACCATTTGTTTTTTAAAAATTAATTTATTTAAAAGAGGAGACATTAACAAAACCATAGGATAAGAGGGGTACAACTCCACACAATTCCCACCACCAGATCTCCGTATCCCATCCCCTCCCCTGATAGCTTTCCCATTCTCTATCCCTCTGGGAGTATGGACTCAAGGTCATTGTGGGATGCAGAAGGTGGAAGGTCTGGCTTCTGTAATTGCTTCCCCGCTGAACATGGGCGTTGACAGGTCGATTCATACTCCCAGCCTGCCTCTCTCTTTCCCTAGTGGGGTGGGTCTCTGGGGAAGTGGAGCTCCAGGAACACTACCAATTATAGTGATCTTGGCCTCAGAGGTTCAGCACTCCCTGAAGTCCATGAGAGAATGAGTATTCTCTTTTCAGAAAGTTGAAACACGTGAGCAAAAAGCTTCTCCTATTCCATCAGGAGCCAGAAAAGGTTTTGCTCATCTCTAACTCAAGTCATAAATACTTCACATTATGGCAGACCCTTGGGACTAAATACACACCCTTTCTAAATGCGATTGACTTATGGAGGCTTCTTGAATTCTATTGCAGATTCACTCCACCACGTAGAGCCTGAGTGAACACGGTGGGCCACACCAAGTCTTAACTGGTGAGTTCTCGTTCATTTTTAGAACAAAATGACTGGGTAATATTATTTTTGAAATGATATTCACACTTCTAAGTTAATGCCATCCTTAACGGGACTATGATGAGACGTCTATTTATTCAAGACACACATCAGTCCACGTTTTTGTATTAAGAATGTGGACAGGGAAAAGGAGTTAGGGTTTCCGGCCCAACACTATTAAAATTAAAACTGTTTTGTTTTTTAAATGAAACTCTTTCCAGGCTGCTGTTGATGGTCTGCTTGTTTCAAGTGGTAACCACAGCAACAAAGTGTTTAAGGAATTCAGACAATTTCTCGCGGGTGTGTTGTAATGAAGATTGACTCATGGCTGCAAAACTTGAGCTTTCTTCCTAGTCTCTAGTCTCCTTTAATCTTTCATTGAATTTATATGTGGTGGTGGTGGTGGTGAGATGGTATTTCTATAGCAATAGAAAACTTCCTCTTCAGCCAGGAAAGTAATATACTTGCCAAATGAAAAAACTGTTAGGGGACATCACGCCCTAGTAGGGTAGCCACTCAGCTTATTACAGGATGTGCTAGTTTTTATTTGCTTTGTTTGTGTTTTGTCTTTACCAGAGGACTGCTCAGCTCTAGTTTATGGTGGTGCTAGGGATTAAACCTAGGAACCTCAGAGCCTCAGATATGAGAATCCTTTTTGTTTGTTTTATTTCTTTACTTGGGGAAACTGATGATCCTTCCTAGCCGACTGAATCCACATGGATCCCAGTCACTTTCAAAGCCAGCAACAAACAGACATCAGGCTCAACCTGACGCTGTTGACTGGCTACGGAAGAAGGGCAAACGCTAGAAGAAGAAGAACTTAGTTATTTATTCTGGTGGTTAATAGTGGGTTACAAAAGTGCAACCCGGGAGTCAGGCTGTAGCGCAGCGGGTTAAACGCAGGTGGCACAAAGCACAAGGACCGGCATAAGGATCCCGGTTCGAACCCCGGCTCCCTACCTGCAGGGGAGTCACTTCACAGGTGGTGAAGCAGGTCTGCAGGTGTCTGTCTTTCTCTCCCCCCTCTCTGTCTTCCCCTCCTCTCTCCATTTCTCTCTGTCCTATCCAACAATGACAACAACAATAATAATTACAACAATAAAACAACAAGGGCAACAAAAGGGAATAAATAAATAAAATTTTTAAAAAAAAGTGCAACCCACCACCAAAGTCCTGTGTTCTCATTTTCTCCCACCTTCCAAAGATAACTAACATAGTTTTCACAAAGTCTTGAGAGGTTTTCTTCTTTTTTGGGGGGCGGGGGTGTCTAATATCCAGATCACTGATCTATTTTGATTTGATTTTGGTGTATGGTGTTAAGTGATGGTCTTGTCTCACTTTTCTACAT
Source organism: Erinaceus europaeus (assembly GCF_950295315.1). Taxonomy (NCBI): domain Eukaryota; kingdom Metazoa; phylum Chordata; class Mammalia; order Eulipotyphla; family Erinaceidae; genus Erinaceus; species Erinaceus europaeus. Next base: position 87,201,084 of record NC_080174.1, on the reverse strand, counting down.
GTGACTGTTCAGTTTTCCCAGCACCATTTGTTGAAGAGACCTTCCACACCCCATTGAATGGTTTTGGCCTCTTCGTTGTGTACTAGGTGGTTGCGTAAGTGTGGACTCATTTCTGGGCTCTCGGTTTGTTCCATTGATCCAAGTGTCCATTTTTATGGCAATACCATGCTGTCTTGATTACTACTGCTTCGTAGTGCAAACTGAAGTGGGGGAATGTAATAATTCCACTTTGTTCCTTTTTCCTCTGAAACGTTTTGGCTACTCATGGCTTTTTGTGTTATCATACAGATTTTTGGAACAAGTGGTTCAACTTCCTTGAAAAAAAATGAATTGGGATTTTAATAGGGATCATATTGAAACCCTCCATGTCGAAGTGTAACATTTCAGCCCAGTGCAGTCCAGGAAAAGCCTTTGCGTTTCTCCACTGGCCTCGCTTAATCCAGGGCTAAGACGTGAGGGTGCCGGCTGGAATAACAAATACATATGGCCCTATTTCTTCCGCTAGATATCTCAGCTCTCTTGACACAGAGCCGGGACATTTGGCTGGGAAACAGATTCGGTATTGTGACATGAGTTGAGATCTACTTACCATACCTATTCCAAAAGAATAATAAACAACTTCCTGTAAGCGTTTTCCAAACCTTTTTTTTTTTCTCTCCACTCTGTGGCATGGCTTTTCAGTCCACACAGTTCACACTGTCTGTCACCTGTGTCCCCCTACACACACACACACACACACACACACACACACACACACACACACACAACTGCCTTCTCTTCTTCCTCTCCTTCAGTTCTGAGCCCTGCAGCTCAAGTTACTCCTGGGAGTAAGATAGTTTCCTTTGAGGGGTCCAGTGCAGTTTGAGAAGCTTGCAGGAATAGGAATAGCAGACTCCCAATTATTTGTTTGTTTTATGGCAAAGTGTAAATTGGAACTATTATTGTCTTCTCCTGGAACTTCATCTCCTGGTCTTTAGTGTTGATTGCAGAGGAAGAGTCAAGGTGTTAGTTAGCTAGCTGCCTTTCTAGGGTCACCCACTAGGGCACAGGGTAGATGGGAGTCATGTTAAGCCTGGGATTTCTTTCTTTTGCCTCCAGGGTTACCACAGCAGAATTCACTGCTCTTGGAGGCTATCTTTTTTCCCCCCACTGTTGCTGCTGTCATCCATTTGTTGGATAGGACAGAGAGAAATGGAGAGAGGAGGGGAAGACAGAGAGGGAGAGAGAAAGATAGACACCTGCAGACCTGCTTCACCACTTGAAAAGCGACACCCTCCCCCCATAGGTACGGAGCTAGGGGTTCGAACCAGGATCCTTGCACAGGTCCTTGTGCTTCATGCCATGTGTGTTTAACCCTGTACTACTGCCTCCACCCCCCCACACCCCAAAGCCTGGAATTTCTGGAGGAATGTCAGAGCCTGACAAATTTTATAATTTATCAAGGATCACTGTCAGAAAAGAGTCCAGCAATCTATAAAAACTACCTGTAGATAGATGAGAATTTCCTTAGGGGATTTCTTTGCATTTAAATGAGGTTTTATTTGTTAGTTATTTGGGTTGTAGATAATAGAAAACCCAACCTCAACATGTGTCTTCACTTCCATGGCCACTTCCAAGCTTTCATGAACTTTGGGAAAAACTGTAGCCAGGATTCAGATGATAACATCAGGCCTCTCTCTGGCCCTCTCTCCATTCCTTGCTTCTTCCTAAACTCTGTCAGATTGGCACTCTGATAAGTTCTCCCTCACCTTGGCACTAGGGGTAGTCAACAACATTGCTTTTCTTTTTTTTTTTTTTAATTTTTTATTTATAAAAAGGAAACACTGATAAAACCATAGGATAAGAGGGGTACAGCTTCGCACAGTTCCCACCACCAGAACTCCATATCCCATCCCCTCCCCTGATAAGCTTTCCTATTCTTTATCCCTATGGGAGCTTGGACCAAAGATCCTTGTGGGATGCAGAAGGTGGAAGGTCTGGCTTCTGTAATTGCTTCTCTGCTGAACATGGGCATTGACAGGTGGATCCATACTCCCAGCCTGTTTCTCTCTTTCCCTAGTGGGGAAGGGCTCTGGGGGAGTGGAGCTCCAAGGCACATTGGTGGGGTTGTCTGTCCAGGGAAGTCTGGTCGCATCCTGCTAGCATCTGGAACCTGGTGGCTGAAAAGAGAGTTAACATACAAAGCCAAACACATTGTTGACCAGTCATGGACCTAAAGGCTGGAATAGTGCAGATGAAGTGTTGGGGGGTCCTCCATTTTGTAGATAGCTAGTAAGCAGATTTTAGTTATATTCTAAAGGGCCTGTAGCTATACTAGTTTTTTTTTTTTTTTTCTTTTCCTGAGCCTGAAATCTGATATGCAGGTGAATCCTAATTATTGTCTGGGGAGATGATGTCATGGCACAACATTGCCTTTCTATACCCCTCACTCACAGTCATGGATCTCAGTTCCATTGTGCTAATCATAGCACCGAGGAGGGACCTTGACTGACCCAGTCTGAATTCCTTGCCTGAAACAACTTAAGTAGAAGAAGACAATAGACAATAATCTATATGTGCCTTTCCAGAGCTTGATCATGTGCATCCAGAGAGAGGTGAATCCCACTAGAATGACATGCCATGGAGACCCACCAGGAAAAGGAAGACTTTTAAGACCAGGAGTCAGTGGGGACGCGGTAGAGAGCATAATGGTTATGCAAAGAGACTTGTCGGAAAATTGTGAGGATGTGGTTGAGCTTGGTAGAGCTTGACCTGAGGAGTGCGTCTATCCTGTCAGTCTCTCTCTCTACAGAGAGGTTGAGCAAGAAGGGACAAGAGTAACCCCAAAGGTGTGCCTTGTCATATCAGACTCCCTGCCTCACAAAGCACCCTGCATTCCTGATATATGGCCTATCTGCATAATCACTGTTTTACCTAAAAGATCCCCACCCATTCCATTCCTTTGATCTATCTTCTTTCTACCCTCGAGATCCTCCCTGCCTGTAGGGTATTATTAATCCTACCAGTTAAAACCCTCGAAACAGTTGCTAGGGAAGTTTCTACCTTCCCAGCCCCCATTTGCCTCTCTCCACCCCTTTCCTAGCCATTTCCGTTTCCAAATTGCCACTTCTGGGTCTGCCTTTTAAATGCCTTGGTTCTCTGATCAATGGAGAATTGCATTGCCTTATCACCACATGTTTGGTTCCTGAGTCATCTCCCTCGCGTCGCTGAGTGAGTGGGAGCCCAGGCAGGCTCCAGTTGAGTTCTCTCCAACCCAGAGAGTACGTACCTGGGAAGAGGCACCCTCACACTAGCCCGGCAGAGACTCTCATGCCTGAGGCTCCTAAATCCCAGATTCAATTGCCCACAGCACAATAAGCCAGAGCTGTGCAGTGCTCTGGTATTTCTCTCTGTGTCTTTCTCTCTCTGCATCTCTCTCAAAAGTAAGATAAATAAAATACTTAACAAAAAAATGAAAAACAAAAAAAAAGGCCAAGAGTTGGATGGAAGAAAAAGCTTGTCAAGCCAATCAAAGTTTCTAGGTAGCAGACTCTATGGGTTTCAGGTTTTTTTGGGATTTTTTTTTTTTTTGCCTCCAGGGTTATTGCTGGGGCTCGTTGCCTGTACTACAAATCCACTGCTCCTGGAGGCCATTTTCCCCCATTTTGTTGCCCTTGCTGCTGCCCTTGTTATTGTTGCCTTCATTATTGTTATTGTTGTCATTTATGTTGCTGTTGTTGGACAGGACGGAGAGAAATGGAGAGAGGAGGGGAAGACAGAGGGGGAGAGAAAGACACCTGCAGACCTGCTTCACCACCTGTGAAGTGACTCCCCTGCAGGTGGGGAGCTGAAGGCTCAAACCGGGATCCTCACGCCAGTCCTTGTGCTTCGAGCCATGTTTGCTGAACCGGCTTCACTACCTCCCAGCCCCCTTCAGAATTCTTCATTTGGAGTCCATTCAGCTTGAGAGGTTTACAATTAGACTCGGTTACATTGGAAACCTACTTTAACTGTGTATCACGGAGACCAGTAGGCATGTGTGGAGAGTGAAGGTGTGTGCCTGCCCCTAGGGTCCAGTGGTCAGCTTCTGGTTTAACTACCTCGTGTCCCATCCCGAGGATCTCGAGAAGTGATTTTGGAACTTGAAGCCAATGAAAAGATTCTAGTGGCTCTGTAATTCACAGAAAGGCTTGGTGAAAGAGCGGTGGGTGACGCAGTGTTGGAATTCTAGGTAAGCATGAGGGCCCACCTTCAATCCTGTTAGCACTGCATATGCCAGAATGATACTCTGGTCCTCTCTCTCTCCCTCCCTCCCTCTGTATCTATACTTCTCTCTTGTAAAGTAAAATAATCCTTAAAAAAATAATAATAAAGAAAATAAAGAAAGTGGAGCCGGGTGGTGGCGCAACTGGGTTGAGCACACACACTACAGTGCACGGGGACCCGGGTTCAAGCCCCCCTGGTCCCCACCTGCAGGGGGAAAGCTTCACGAGTGGTGAGGCAGGGCTGCAGGTGTCTCTCTGTCTCTTTCCCTATCTCCCTCTCCTCTCTCAATTTTTTTTTCTCTCTCTACCCAATTCAAAGTAAATAAGTAAAATAAAAATTAAAAAAAAAATTAAAACGAAAACTGTAAACACTTGGCAAAGCTGTATACACACATACACTTTTAGTGAAGAAAGGGACTGTTTGCTCATCATTTTACCCAGTGGAAACCATGGTCCCTACTGCTTCAGACTCAGACGGCTGTCGGTTAGGCCAATACCATCCTGCCCATGTGTTTCCTGGACTGACTCAACCAGTAACTAGGTTCAGAGTCCAGGGTAAGCACAGCTCCTCAGGAAGCCGACTGGCACATGGATGTTAGTGGCTGAGTGTGCTGTATTCAGTTAATTACATGTGGAGGGTTTGAGGCCGGTGTGTTTGTGTCAACTTCTCAACAATCCTCATGCTGCTTACCTAACCCCTACCCAGCTGTAGTCACCGTGCTAAGTGCTTATTTGTGTAGTCTGTGAGCTGTGCACTTACACACAGGGCTATAATTCTGCGAACCTTGGCTCTGTTAGAATCCAACCTGCTGGACCTACTCCTAGCAGCTGCCTCTCAGAGAACCTGGGAGCTAAACCCTGAATTTGTCCTCTCCCTGTCTGCTGTTGGGGTTGCTGCCTCCTTTTACCTTCTTACTCAGAGATGCTAGAATCATAGCTAATGGTACAAGAAGACCACTGAGATGAAGCAGTCCCTGGCTTTTCAGACTTTCTGTTCTTTGGTTTTTCTGTTCCAGAAACTACAGAGAAGGAAGGATGGACAGGACCTCCTGTCCTAGGCCTCTTCCTCTCTTATCTGTCTCCTGTAAAGCCACACATCTGAAAGAATGAGCATTCAGGGTTAAATGTGCCAGACTGGAGGCTGAGAGCAGACATGCCTTACAACAGAAATGTAT